>NW_024582421.1:1620031-1656346 GCF_018398535.1 Haplochromis burtoni
TCTTTTTCTTTATGTATAAAAAGAAAAAGCAGAAAGTTGGATTTTAAACACAATCACATGATATGAAACCAGTAATAGCTGCAATGATCCATCATTGTTGGGTATGCTGCTAATGCATTAAGACACATTATTCCAGACAACCTGTAGATTATGTGGAGAAACCCCTGGAAATCAGTCAAGAGTCTATATGTACAGCAAACAAGATATTAAAAAATATGCATTTTTCTTAACCTCCTAGGACCTGGCGTCCACATATGTGGACATCACATTTTGGGTTATTTAGACCAAGATACTCAATTTTGCTCTACATGGGCCTGATATCCACTTACAAGGACATTATACTGCTACTGTTCTATCAAAATTTTAAATGAATATCCTCATTTGTGGCTCTCATTTTTCTTAAAAACAAAAATAAGGTTAAAAAAAATATGGTAATTCTTTGTTTTTACATTCATCGGGCCCATATATGCCCAAATATCAAAGAGAAATTAAAAATGCATGTCGTGGAAGAGTTTGGGTCTTAGGAGGTTAAATAAATACATGCAAAAATATAATTAGAAAAAAATTAAAATGTTTGCTGTTGTAATCAGGGGAAAAATGAAGTAGATCATGGGGAGGAAAGACAAAAGAGGGAGTGTAGGGATAATAGAAACTACAAGGAAAGAGAAAACAGATGAAGGGAGCAGGGAGGGATGAAAAGAAATGAGGAGAGTGCTCGGGGAATAGCGGCCGTTCCAGAGGTGATAAATGTTGTTTTGACACGTGTGTATCCACAGGCATGAAGGTCACAGTTTAACAGAAGGAACGTAGGTCAGTTTTAAGTCTGGGTCAAGTCAAATATGATTCCTTAAGAGACACATTTTGAATTCAGATCTATGGCTCGCTGTAGCTCATGGCATGATATTAACACAGGGTTTTCCTATTTCATTATGTGAGAGGTTATACTGAGTAAAATTAGCTTACTGGCTGCAAATTAAGATAATGTAGCTGTGGTCAGCAGGGGGTGGGAGCAAAACAAAACTTTTCTACAAGCAAAGGAAAGGAAAAGAAAAAGGGAAACTCCAAGTTATGAGCAGGAAAAAGTAAAGCTATCAGATGTTGTTAAAGTTAACGTGAACCTAACTTTTAACTAACTTCAGTTACAAATTTGACAATTTGTATGCCAGTAAAGCAGACACACACACACACACACAATCTGGAACCAGTTAGTTACTCTTTACCTGCAGGCCGGAGGCGACCCTCATCAAACATGCTGTGTTTAGACATGAGTAATCAACACCACCCTTGTGTGCATATATGTGTGCGTATGTTCCAATGATTATATTACTTGTGTTGTGGAGACATTCATCTGTTTACATAGTCACATTGTGAGCATCCACCTCCCTTATGGGACAAAGAGTAAGTCCCCATAACGTAAATCATACAACTTTAGGTTTAAGGTTAGAGAAAGGGCCAGGTTTAGGCTTAGTGTGGGTGTGTACGAGAGAGAGAGAAACAGACAGACAATAATTGTCTTTAATATTTAAATGTACACTACCTGAGGGAAACACATACACACATGTTCTGCTCTTGACTCTTAAATATGTGGCCATGTTATGTAAATAAGTACATATCATGTCCCACGATGGGGAGATGAGACAGATTACTGAGACTGAATCCACGCAGTGAGACTCCAACATCAGAGCATCACGTCAATACCCCATACACGTGGTGGATATATTTACATCTCCATCCAAATTAATTTTGGTCTGGTATGATATTTTCTGTGGTCCCAACTCATGTTTCAACCAAATGCTAACACAAATAAGCTCAACGGATTGAAAAGCATTAGTAGGATTATTAAAACTCCTTCGAACTATCCTCCACCTGCTTTGGGTTTGCTGTTTAGGTTTGCCCTGTCCATGTCTTCAGTTTGCTTTGGAACTTGGGTTTGGTTCGAGTCACACTCAACCATAGTAGATCACAGTTTAAAGAGACATATAGAGTCTTGGGCAGATAAGCTATAATTTTCAAGCTTAAGCCTAAGGATTTGTTGCTTCTTACCTGGTGGGCAAACAAAACTTATATGAACAATAATTCAGCAGTTGAAGCAGACATATATATGTCATACATGCAGAAAGATGGTCAACAGATCTACTTAAAAACACTGTGACAGGACTATTTATCCACTGCAGCCAGTCAACTTTGTTCGTGCTTCTTCTGCTGATACAAAAGGACAGTACAAAGCTTTTTTAGAAGTTCAAGGGTACCACATCATTATTAACCTTGACAGCTTTTCAAGGCCTGTCCACTCTAAAAACACTAAATGAAAATATGAGTCAGTATTCACATATGGTTTTATCTATGACATCATAATGACGGCTAAATCATTTGTGTTTTGACTTTACAAGTGTGTTTAGAAAAAACATGTAGCATGTAATGATGGTAACATAACTTTACAATATGGACTTTCCAGAGTTTCCTGTCGTTGCCAAGACTGCACGCTACGTCTCCCCAAGAGACGTTCATATGGGTCCGTATGTCAGTAATATATCTTGGCCATATGCAATAGATATCTGGATGAAGTAACAACAGGCAGAATCAGAGAAAAAACTATGTATGCCAATGTTACCTTTTTGTTTTTTAAATGCTTTGTACATTTTATGGTTCATACTGACTGAGGGCTCACAGATCACAGCAATCCAATGTTAATTTTAGGCTTGAACAAACAGAGATTTCTTCAGATTCATGTTATTATGTATTGTAATCCATTTGAGTTTTGGAAGTAAACATTTTTGTCAGTCCTTGCTGGAAAGACACTAATTTTAGTAGAACAAATTTAAGACCTGGGTTAGCCATGATGATTGCAACTTTAAGACATCGACGTTCGTCTTCTCTGCCTCTGGACAACTCTCTATCTCAGCCCTTCAGTTCTCATTCAATCAGTGATGTAGCAAAGGGGGTGACCCTATCACCCCAGCACCATGGAAACACCCTGCAGCCCTGCACCCTGGGTCCACAGGGCCCTGGGAAGGTGGAGGAATGCGGGAAGCACAGTGGATGCGCAACCTGACCTGATGGATGGATTAAATGGCAGCTGGAAGACACACACACATGTGCTTCCACACACTCACACACGCATACACAAATACATGTACAAACGTTCAACACATTGTGTTTAGCAAAGTATTAATTAACATAAAAACTTTGGAGCCTAAAGGTAATTTATTCACACAGAAACACACTAATACACAAACATGTGATACCTACAAATCTGCACCAATCAGAGTCTAATTTACTTTGTCCTTACAAGCTACAGGGCAGAGGCATGATGTGTCGGTAGGGAAGAGTGGTGAAAGGGCTTATTTCCATTCATTCACATGATGTCAGAGTTGAAATACTTGAATTCTGCTCACTTAAGTGCAGCATACTAACTCGCCAGCCTTCAGGGCTCCTTTTTAGTTCTAACGTGGCTCTGGTTTTAAATCCAGCACGCCTGACATAGCTGACCCCGTGAACAGGTTTTATAGCAATGAACCAACAAGCTTGTTAAAGAGAGACACTTACAGACACAGACCACACTGACTAGACTCACAAATCATTGTTCTGAATGAATGACCAGGTTAATGTTGAGAGAGATGTTCAAGTTGAAATATTTGGTGCTGGCTGAAGAAGAGTGAAATCATGAATAGACTGTGAAAGATAGTAAATCACAGCTCCCCACACAGATTTATGAGCCTATATCAGAGAGCAGTGAATGAAATGCAGAAAATGTGGAAAAATGAGGATATTTTAAGCAACATTTACCTTGGTATGGTTTTATGGTTAAGAACAAATAATGTTCATTTTGAAGGTATAATAGGAAACATTGAAACATTATTACTGGGAAAGTTTACACTCAATGACATCCTCAGAAAGACATATTATTATTATTATTAATATTAGTAGCAGTATTGTTGCTGTTTTTGCTTTGATGAAGCCATATAGGTCAACTCATCTAATCGCACGTTAACGATTGCCATGTATGAGCTAGCATTACTTGTGGCAGTTTAATCAGAATCATTCAATCATTCAAATATAAATGTAACATGAATTAAACTAAAACTTTCTGTCTGACTTACCACAGACAGGTTTTCATCTGTAATCGTTCTTAAGACGGCAGCTTTAGAGGTTCTATGTTGTTTCAAGAGGTCTTGAAATTATGGCATTGTTTTGATTTAAAGACCCTTAATAGCAGAAGTGGTTAAGATAAGGATTTGAAGTTCAACCAGCAATTTAAGTATTTTATGGGAAAAAAAGTTCCTACTGTAGTGGGTATAAAAAGTCATTTGAATATTTTCCTGTATGGTTTGTTTCCTTATATGTTTCAAACACATATAGCTTGCATGTTTAATAACAAAATGGGTAGTCTAAGGACAGTTGGTCGCTCACAGTTTACGTCCACTGTGAGCGACCATCTTTGAACAGAGGCGGTGGTTTACGACACCAACTGTCTGCCATCTATAATCCAGTTTTGAGATCCCTTCCCAGACGCCTTAACGCCCATTCACATCCTGGGCCATCTGACCTCAGGAAATCACATGATGGGGTGGGGCCAGGTTTCACAATGAGCTTACCCGAAACCCTGGCTGATTGTGACCCACACCCGCTTACACATCTTGGCTCATGTGATTAGGTAGAGGATCATCAGGGGGTCCTTTGTCCCTCTTTGGGGGGAAACTCCCACTGGGTTTAAATCTGGGACTCTCCACCATTTGACCCTTAGAACTGAAGAAGCTTCTCGGATGAGAGGTGAAACGTCTTCAAGCAACTCAAAGAAGTCCAGACGCTTTTCTTTCCATGGTCCTTAGACTACGATGACCTGGATGACTGAGAACCTTCACAGACAACAAAATAGGTAATAGGTAAGTATATAAATGTGAAATAATTAATAAGCAACCCAAAGATGTGCAAAACAATTCAGCTTTGCGTTCTTTAAATCAACTATCCATCCATCCATCCATTCGCTTCCGCTTATCCTTTTTCAGGGTCGCGGGGGGCGCTGGAGCCTATCCCAGCTGTCATAGGGCGAAAGGCGGGGTACACCCTGGACAGGTCGCCAGTCTGTCGCAGGGCTAACACATAGGGACAGACAACCATTCACACTCACATTCACTCGCACATTCACACCTAGTGGCAAGTTGGATTATCCAATTAACCTATCCCCACAAGCTGCATGTCTTTGGACGGTGGGAGGAAGCCGGAGTACCCGGAGAGAACCCACGCAAACACGGGGAGAACATGCAAACTCCACACAGAAAGACCCCGGCCTGATGGTGGAATTGATCTCAGGACCTTCTTGCTGTGAGGTAACAGTGCTAACCACCGTGCCACCGTGCTGCCCTTAAATCAACTAAATCAGCAAAATTCAACTTACACATAAACGCACTAGTTGTAAAAACATGAGTATTTTTTAGTAAGATTCTTTTAATAAAAGCAGCATGAAATTTTACATTTAGCTCTTTAATTGAGCAATGTACACCATGGTAATGTGGTCAATATCGACAGGAGGAGTAGAAGTATTAATGAAAAATTAATTCTTCACATTGGAAGTGGTTGAGGAACATCCTGTTCAACTTGCCTGTTTTATTAAACTGAGGTTGTCAACATCAAGGCTTTCCTAGCTAATGTGCTAAAATTAGTTTGTTAGCAAGTTCTCACAAACTTCTTCAGACTATCCGACTCCTCCTCTGCATCATCGTATGTCAGCCTGTGGTTAGAAAACAAAAACTAAGGATTCCAGAGTTTCCCGGCACATCAGGTCAGGAGTGGAACCAGGATGTGTTCCTTGTTTTAACATTCACATCATGAGTTGTTCTCCAGGGTCAGACTGTCAGTGGAGATGTAATCTGTGAGAACTTTCAGTCAGAAATGACCTAAAATGCTGTGAGTGCCAACACGCCTGCACACAGTGCATTAACAAAGCAGGAGCTTTTTGGCCACGACACCACTTTTTCACTCACAACCTGCTTCACTTTCCAAATCTGTCTTCTTCTCAGTTCTTTCTCTTCCACAAAATTGCCGTAGGATCCCAACAAAGTAAGACAAGGATTGTGTTCTGCACTTTGGTCCTTTTCACTTCTAGTTTGCTTTTATTAACTTGCTTTTTACTTTCACTTCCTGGTATTTTTATGCAGTGGATATTTCTTGATTCATTTTAGTTATCACAGTCTAATTGGTTAAATTTAGGATAATATAGTGGTCTGGGTTAAAAAGTTTCCCTTCACAACAGTAAACCTGCTCATTGATAAATGAGGAACTGGAAGTGGCAGATGCCTCTCATAAACTCCATAGACCAGGGTGTGGTTGTGGCTCATCTGTGGAGGGCAGAGGTGGGCTGCTGCAGTCTGCAGAAACACAGAGAGTACTGTGAAAAAGTCCTTTTCCTCTTCCTGACTTCTTTTCTTACATTTTTGTCACATAGAAGTTTCAGATCTTCAAACAAATTTTGAATTAACAAATTAATCCACTAAAAATACATAGGTTCAGTTTTTGGAAGCCACTATATTCCCCATCATATTTAAATACAGTGTCCTGGGAAAGATATCCCTTTTCTGACTAATTGTGTTTTATGCATATGGCTAGGCAGAGAAGGCTTCTTGGGGGGTATTTCAGTTTGTATCTGCACCATCAGCCTCGTGATAAAAAGGTCAGGACCCAGGTCAGATTGACTACTTTTTCCTTTCAAATATTTATCTATTGTTATTACGTGCTGCATTGTCTCACTCACAGCATGACTATTATGTAATTTCTTCTGTTTTACTGGCAGTTTGCAACCAATTTAATTAGAGCAGGTAGTACTGCCCTCTAGTGAAAGCTAATGTAATTTTCTGCCTGTTACTCACGCTGATTGCTTAGAGTACCAGGTGGAACCAGATAATCTTCCACGAGACAACTGATCATTTCTCACAGCACACCTATGTGCCGCAGCACAGTGGTTGGAATGCACTGGATTAGAAATGCAACCCTCCTGTCTCCAGACAGCTGACAGCTAAACAACAACAGCTGTTTTAAGCTAACATGTTAGCTAATGTTAGGCTTGAGTATCCTACAAATCTCTCTTTCTCTCCGATATAGTTTAATTACAGTCTCACACCATATGAGAGTTTATTCACTAATCATCACAGTCCAAACACTTCAAAGAATGTTTCAATAACAGCAGCTACCAACAGCCAGCTAACAGCAGCTAACAAAGGTTAGAAGCAGCAAAAACAACAGTTTTTACAAAAGCAAAAGTTCCATGTATCCTCAACAACACAACTCATTATTGCTGCCATGACTAGATTATCCATTGCCTGATGAGTTTAAAAACCTTTACTTCTGGAAATCAGCCAAAATTAATTAAATGTTGTATTAGTCAGTAGATGCTCATACACTATTAAAAAGGTCAACATAATCATTTAACAGGGCCTGTGGGGTTTTAAAAGGTTTTTTGATCATTGCAAAAGGAATGTACATTTTCCAGTTCAAAAGCAGAGACGTCCACACATTTCTCACAAAGTCTGTTGTAAACCCACACAAACCATTCATTCATTCAACTCAAAGCGTGCTCAGGCAGCTCTCTAATCAAAACAAATCTTAAGAGACTGATGCAGAGTGAGACAGAAAGAGCGTGAGGGGCCCTAAATGTGTTGTCAATTAGCTGCAGCAGATCAATAGTATGGAGTGAAAGAAGCAGAAACAGGAGAGATCCTAAGCAAATCAAACAGGTCTGTTGCTTTTATAAGGCCCGTGATGTGAGAACTGGAACTAAATTTTTTATTGTGATTTTCTTTAAGGCTCTTCACAGACTCAGTCAAAAAATAGGTTTATGGAAACAATGAATTGGATTGTGGTGCAAAAAGGCCTTCAGTTCGCTCGTTGCCACATTGTCCCAGATGCTTCCTTTCTCTTCTACTTCCATCCCTTCCTTTGTAACTGCTTTCATTCTAGCCACCATCCACTCCTATATTATATGTGTAATTCATTGCCTCCTACATTAAAATGCCCAAACATGCCAGCTTGGATGCGAATTTTGGTAAAACAAAACAAAAAACCAAACAAAAAAAAGATGGATGCATACAATAATATAATGTTAAAATGCACAATGGCCTGTGCCAATTTTAAGTAAACAATCTGTGTCTTGAGTAGTATGCAAACTGTCCCCACTGTAAGGATGTTTAGTTTTAACAGTGATTTTTAGAATATTTGAAATATTGTTTCTTTACTCTTTGATTAACCAGAAAGGCTCAAACTGGTCACAAACTAAAAAGGAAATAAATCACTGGTTATGCTCTGTAACTTTAAGCAAAGATTAGGGAGGAAAGAATGAAATAAAGTAGTCAAATTTAACATTAAGAAGGTTTAGACAATTTTGGACATGGAAGCTGCTAAGCTTACCTTACTGTAAATGCAAAAGGTCTTTATTTCAGTTTTTCTCTTCTCTTCTTACAGTCCGGTGGACACCGATGGAAATAATCACTCCCAACAGACTCAACTGCCATGAATATAACCGTATGTGTCAGGGGAAATGGGCTGTTTTAACATCACATTATTGTACTGTAAATGTCTATGATTGTGCATGTGTTTGAGACCTGGATACCAAGACTGCAGCTGCCATTACTCCCCTAATTATTCCTATAGTCAACCAGGCTTCTTCACAGTGTAACACAGTAAAGTTTGATCAGGATCCAGATGGAAGAGAAGAGAAATAAATTGTGTCTGACAGCCGCTCGACTGAAATTATGTTAGAAAGCGTGAATGAAAAAAGAAATTTGGACAGAGACAAAGACAGACGTGGATGTAGGAACATACCACCTGGACAAGCGATCAACTGACACATAATTAGGAAGATAAAGACTAAGGCAGTAGATACAGTCCAACCACAACACTCATCGGGTGACATTCAGAAGTGTTTTTGTGTTCAAGTTTCCAGATGTATCAGTTAAGAAACACACCTGATAAAAACCTAATCCTGTGATGTGAGCCAAAGTCAAATGTGAGTAATTTGTCCTTAACAAGTCTGTGAGGTGTGACATTTTGATATTTTTTGGCATACATTTATTTGGCTTTGGGATCAACTCTCCATAAATTTTTACTATTGAAGCCTCTCGCTTTCCTTATCTTTTTCTCTCTCTCTTTTTCAAACTTGGTAAAACAAAATTATTTTTTCATCAATTTCTCAAGCACAGTCTGACCTTAATCAGTGGATTTATTTTTTTTATATCTATGTATATCAAAAAGTCAGGTTTCTGTATGTACAGTTATATATGACCATCAGTCTTCACTGCTGATGATACTGACAATAAAACGATCCATCCATTTTACCTCACTGTTAATTTAAACGTTAGCTATCTTTTCATTAGAAAGTGAAAACAAAAAACCAAAAAAATGTCAATGTTCAAGAGGAAATGTAAGTATTATTTGACAGGGATACAGTTATGTATTCTTTCTTGTACATGTTCTGCTTTATTGTCATTTATAAAATATAAAATTAAAGTAATGAAAACAAGAACAAGGCAGAACTGAAGTAAAAAAAAAAAAAAAAAACATACTTGAAACTCGTAATATTCATCATCGTTATCAGGATATCAGGATATCTTACACTTAGAAAAATATAAGTGATTAAACAAGGAAACACAAACAAGTTTTAGAAAGAAATGAGTGAAATCAGCGACTGTCCGTTATTTTGACATACAGAGCTGCCTGTATCATAGCAGATCTACAACTGCCATGGGTTAGTGCGTTTTAAGGACCTCTGGATGTTGTGCAAATGTAACTTTATGATATTGCAAAAGCTTAGTTTTCTTTTTACATTGTTCTTTTTTCTTTATTATCATTTATAAACAAGTCACATCTAAAAGAGAAAAACAGCAAAGTAATTTTTCATGTTAAGGAACTGAAATGTTAATTGAATGAAATACGAAGAACATCTGTGGTGATCAGTTTATCAAACCTGTTTCAACCACAGTGATTTAGTTTATCTCACATAAGGTCACAGAGCCTGTTTTAAACCAGAATGCTGGGAAGAGTGGCTCTGTGAATTTTGCATGGAAGGTGTGTATGAGGCTCAGCTTTTCTGATGAAACACTGTAATAACTCAGAATTCCACCTTCCCAATCCAAGAGCACTGCTATTTTTTTACTGGAAGGTAATTCCAGCTTTGTTGATGTCTTCCCATGCAAGGCAGTGCATTTAGTCTTAGAGCAGTACAGACCCCAGGACAACTCATTGCATCCTAGGCCACCACTACTGTCCCAATTTCTACCCACTCTTTCGTATGCTGCAGCAATGCAGACCGTCCCACTCCGTTCAACTTCCCAGTAGCAGACACCTTTCAGTCCCTCGACGCAAAACACCTGAGACCTCTTGAACCTGTCCTCATTTTCAGGTCGTGCAGGTTTATCCTCTACATTCTTTACAGTTTTTACTTTCCTGTCTCCTTCTAGGATAAGCCTTTTGCTCGCCGTAGTTTCGTCAAACTTCAGTTCTACACCATCTGAGAAAGACAATGCAAGAATTTGATATGTTTGTGTACTGGAGAGACCACAAAATATAAATACATAAAAAAGTAAATCAAAGCAACAAATCAAAACAACATTAGCAGGTATAGCAAATTATAATTGGTGATTTTGATTTCAAAAATGAGCAACTGGAGCTTTAACTTGGTGACTACATGACAAAACGCTGAAGATCAGAGACCAACTTACACTTCTTTATCCCCGGCTTTAACCGATGCTCTCCACCATGGTCCAAACTGTAAAAGATTTTATTTTATATATAGTATTAGGTGTAGGGGGAGGAAGTAGTGCAGCAATAATTTTCAAACAGAGTGGAAAAAATATGACTTCAAATTTAATTTATGTTATAAATGAAACATTGAGTTTTTACTTCAGGTTCTATTATAATTTTGCTTTAAAGTTGACGTAGGCCCAGAAAAAGATCCTTCTATATTATTAGAAATAAATGCCTTTTAATTTATATATACTATATAGACAATTATATTTATAACTTACAGCAGTGTCTTCAGCTTCATATCTGGATCTTCCTTTATAACAGTGAGTTCTCTGGTCCCAAGGTCTCCTGGGTGATTATAACTCAGATCCAGATGTTTCAGGAGGGAAGCTGCATTCGATTTGAGAGATGAGGCCAAGAAAGAGCAGCCTGTCTCTGTTACCTGACAACCAGACAATCTGCAGAACACATAGAGAGAAATTATTTTGATGGTCTTTCTGACTTTTTCATAAAGGTTTGAAACACTCAAAAAACGATTCAATAAACACATGACACATTAATGTCTTTAATAAGATGATCACCTTCTCTTTAACATCAAGTTACTGCAGTGAATATATTTGAATGCTGTGAATGTTTTCCCTGCTTTAGTAAACTTGACAAAATTTTCACAGAAATTTAATGTCCTATTTACATAAAGTATGAGGCCAGGTAGACCATTTAATTGGATTCTATATTCAGAAACCCCCCTTCATCCCCCTTTAGTCTGGGTTTAGGATATAATGGTAATGGAAAGCAATCATATAAGGTACAGCTTTTCTGCACACTTTGACTAAAGTGTAAAAAATATTTGTCTCTAAAAAAGTTCATATGTGGCTAAAAACAGTCTAGCGTCTCAGCAACCTAACAGTCTGTTATACTTTGTACCATATGGAAACCTTTTAATTTTCTAACAGGAAAAGACAACAAAAACCTCCCTGGCAGTCTGATTTATCCACACTTACTTCAGAATCTCCAGTTTGCAGTGCGAACTCATCAGGCCATCTGCAAGATGCTGCACACCCACATCAAGCAAATCATTATGGCTAAAGTCCAACTCCAAAAGGTTTGAGAATGCAGAGCTTAGGACTGAGGATGTCAGACCACTGCAGGCTTTTTCAGAGAGCTCACACCACGTTAGCCTGTGAAAATGAGACATACAGCAAAGTGCTATGCACTGTTACATTGCACTAGTATGTTCAAGTAACTAAAATACCAGTGTATACAGTTATATAAATTAGTTGTTGGACAGAACATAATTTTTATAGCTCTACCTTGGAATTTAAATAGAACAATTAAGACGATGAGGGTTTCCACTTAGATTCAAGGAGATCTACAAAAATTTTGCATTTACTTTAGAAATTACAGACACTTTTAAACATAGTTCGCAGTTTTCAGAGGCTTAGAATTAATATCACAAAAGAACATAATTTTCAATCCAAATATTACAAATAATTCTTTATTTAGAGGATTATTTATTTGGACCATTTGTTGGTCATAGCTTTAAGTCTAGAGCCCATGGACGTCACCAGATGCTGCATTTCCTTGATGCTCTGTCAGGCCTTTACTGCAGCCACCTTCAGTTGCTGTTTGTCTGTGAGCCTTTCTGTATTCAGTTTAATATTTAACGAAAAACCAGGTTTAGATAAGTTGACACTCAAGAATATCCCATTTCTTTGCCTTAAAAAAAAATCTAGCATGTCAGCACTCTGGAACACCGTCTGATCAGTTTTCCAGTGTTTGGCTGCAAACTTCCAAATCATCCTGTGACTTACATCAGCAATCACATAATAATAATAATAATAATAATAATAATAATAATAATAATAATAATAATAATAATAATAATAATAATAATAATGTATACTTTATTGATCCCCGTGGGGAAATTACTCTCTCTGCATTTGACCCATTCACTCAGTGAAGCAGTGGGCACCCAGTAAGCAGGCGCACCAGGGAGCAGTGTGTAGGGATGGTACCTTGCTCAGAGGTAGGCTACCTCAGGGTAGCCCTTCAGTGGATTCGAACCCCTGACCTTCGGCGACCACTCTACCTACTGAGCTGTCCCTGCCCACATCATCAATAAATGCCAGTGGCACATTTCCACTGTTATGAAGTAACAAGGGAACATGACTCACCTGACCATGAAACTGCTTGTGAGTCAATTATCCAATTACTTTTAAGTTTCTGAAAATAGGTGACTTTCCACAAAGTTATCTGTAACTACTGAATAGTGAATGTCAAGTTGTTCTTAAACCCTCTGAATTAACCTCCTAAGACCCGAACTCTTTCATGGCATGCATTTTTAATTTTTCTTTGCTATTTGGGCTGATTGGGACCTGATGAATGTAAAAACAAAGAATTACCAGATTTTTATTTTTACCTAATTTTTGTTTCTGAGAAAAATGAAATCAACATATGAGGACATTCGTTTTAGATTTTGATAGAACAGTGGCAGTATAATGTCATTGTAATTGGATATCAGGCCCTTGTAGAGTAAATTTAGGTATTTTGGTCTAGACAACCCAAATGTGATGTCCACATATGTGGATGCCAGGTCCTAGGAGGTTAAAGCAGAAAGTTTGAAATTCAAACTTGATAAATGACACTGAATTGACTGAATCTCCCACTAAACTCACTGGAGTTCTCCTTCTCTGTGAAAGCTGTTTAGATAGTTAAACTTTGTGCACACTGAATTACAAAAGTAATTATTCAAAAGTACTTACAAGGCAGTTTTTGAGACTTTGACCACTGGCAACATTCCCAGAAGAACTTTCTCTGATTTCCGATACTTTTTCAGATCAAACACATCAAGTTTCTTGTCTGACGTCAACAGCACAAACGTCAGAGCAGACCACTGACCAGCAGAGTAATCTTCAAAATTCTGTTTTCCTGATCGCAGTTGCTCTTTGATGTCTTTCACAAGAGAGTGATCATTAAGCTCATTCAAACAGTAAAAAAGATTGAGGTTTTTATCTGCATCACTGATGTCTTCGTTGATCTTCTTTTTGATGTACTCAGCTGTCTCCTTGTTGGTCTGCTTGTTAATTTTTTTGTTGTCTATCAGCAGCTCTTTCAGATCATTCTGATTGGTCTCCAGTGAGAGGCCGAGCAGGAAGCGGAGAAACAGATCCCAGTCTCCATGTTTACTATCTAAAGCTTTGTCCACTGCCTTCTTGTAGAAGTCAGATGCAGGCAAATCTGAAACCACTGAAGGAGGTGGGGTAAGCAGATTTTCACTTTTGTTATTAAAGATGTAAAACACATAGAAAGCTGCCATGAACTCCTGAATGCTCAAATGGACAAAGCAAAACAGTTTCTGTGGGTACAGTGAAGGACCTTCTCTCTTGATCTGAGTCAATATCCCAGAAAAAACTGCGGCTTTTGTGATGTCAGTACCACACTCTGTCAGGTTTTCTTCATCAAAGAGAAAGTTTCTTTTAACAAGCTCCTCAAAAGCTAGTTTGCCTAAAGATATAATGGTTTCCTTGTTTGTTTCATTCCAGCATGTATCTATCTCACAGCTTTCACCTGTCTTGTCTTCATTATACTTTCTGTTAGCCTGTCTGCACTCAATCAAAAGAAAGTATGTGTACATGTCAGTCAGAGTCTTGGGCATTTCATCATCTTGGTTTGTGGTCACATATTCCTCCAGGACCTTTGCAGTGATCCAACAGAAAACTGGTATGTGACACATGATATAAAGGCTCCTTGATTTCTTCACATGGGTGAGGATTTTTTCAGCCAGATCCACATTAAACCTCTTCCTGAAGTACTCTTCTTTTTGCTCATCATTGAATCCTCGCACCTCTGTGACCCGGTCAACTTTATCAGCAGGAATACGGTTCGACGCTGCAGGTCGGGAGGTGATCCAGATTTGAGCTTTAGGAAGCAGATTTCCTTGGATGAGGTTGGTCAGCAGAATATTGACTGATGTTGGCTCTCTCACATTGATGCACTTATTACTTTCACTGAAGTCAAGATCAAGGCGGCATTCATCAAAGCCATCCAGAACAACCAGAATGTTGTACTTGTTATAGTCAGATATTTCTGAGGTCTTCATAGCTGGAAAGAACTGATGAATAAGATCCTCAAAACTGAGTTGTTCCTCTCTTCTCAAATTAAGCTCTCGGAAAGGAAGTGGAAACATGTAATAAATGTTTTGAACCGGGTTACCATCAGCCCAGTCCAGCATGTACTTCATTGATGCGATAGTTTTTCCTATGCCTGCCACTCCAATTGTCATCACAGTTTTAATAGGTTTATTTCCTACAGAGGTGAAGATTTCATTATATTTAATTGCTGTTTCTTGTTTGAACTTTGCATCTTGAACCAGTCTGGTCTCTGGCTGCTCATTGTCTTCTCCACTGTGCCTCTTTATGATGTAGAGCTCTGTGTAGATCTCATTCAGGACAGCAGAGGTTTTTTGCCTGTCGATGCCCTCAGACACACGAGTAAACTGCTCCTTCAGTTGAGACTTGAGTTTGCGTTGGCTTCTAATATCAGGCTTCTCTGTAAGAAAACATTAGAAACAGAAATTACACAAGTATACACTGCGTACATTTATCTTCCTTTTAGCAATAACAAATTATTTATCATATAAATATTTACTGGCTGAAGCAAAAACTCGGGTGTGGGAGGAGTTCGGAGAGGCCATGGAAAAAGGCTTTTGGACTGCCTCGAAGAGATTCTGGCAAACCGTCAGGCGTCTCAGGAGGGGAAAGCGGTGCTCTACCTGCACTGTGTATAGTGCTGGCGGAGCGCTGTTGACGTCGACTGAGAAAATTGTCGGGCGGTGGAAGGAATACTTCGAGGACCTCCTTAATCCCACTGACACGTCTTCCGAGGAGGAAGCAGAGTCTGGGGATGAGGGGTATGACCCGCCAATTTCCGGGGGCGAGGTCACTGAGGCAGTTAAACAACTCCTTGGTGGCAGAGCCCCTGGTGTTGATGAGGTCCGCCCCGAGTTCCTGAAGGCGCTGGACGTTGTAGGGCTGTCTTGGTTGACACGTCTCTGCAATGTTGCGTGGAGATCAGGGGCAGTGCCTGTGGACTGGCAGACCGGGGTGGTGGTCCCCATCTTTAAGAAGGGGGACCGGAGGGTGTGTTCCAACTACAGGGGGATCACACTCCTCAGCCTCCCTGGGAAAGTCTATGCCAGGGTGCTGGAGAGGAGAGTTCGTCCGCTAGTCGAACCTCGGATACAGGAGGAACAATGCGGTTTTCGTCCTGGTCGCGGAACACTGGACCAGCTCTTTATCCTCTCCAGGATACTTGAGGGTGCATGGGAGTTTGCCCAACCAGTCTACATGTGTTTTGTGGACTTGGAGAAGGCATTCGACCGTGTCCCTCGGGGTGTCCTGTGGGAGGTGTTGCGGGAGTATGGGGTGTCTGGCCCATTGCTACGGGCCATTCGATCCCTATACAACCGTTGCAAGAGCTTGGTTCGCATTGCCGGCAATAAGTCGGACTCGTTCCCGGTGGGTGATGGGCTCCGCCAGGGCTGCCCTTTGTCTCCGGTTCTGTTCATAATTTTTATGGACAGGATTTCTAGGCGCAGCCAAGTGGCGGAGGGCTTTCGCTTTGGTGGCCTCAGAATCTCATCTCTGATTTTTGCAGATGATGTGGTTCTGTTGGCTTCATCGGGTGAGGGCCTCCAGCTCGCACTGGAACGGTTCGCAGCCGAGTGTGAAGCAGCGGGAATGAGGATCAGCACCTCCAAATCTGAGGCCATGGTTCTCAGCCGGAAAAGGGTGGAGTGCCCACTCCGGGTCGGGGATGAGTTCCTGCCCCAAGTGGAGGAGTTCAAGTATCTCGGGGTCTTGTTCGCGAGTGATGGGAGAAGGGAGCCGGAGATCGACAGACGGATTGGGGCTGCGGCTGCAGTAATGCGGACGCTGCACCGGTCAGTCGTGGTGAAGAGGGAGCTGAGTGTAAAAGCGAAGCTCTCAATTTACCGGTCGATCTACGTCCCTACCCTCACCTATGGCCACGAGCTGTGGGTAGTGACCGAAAGAACGAGATCGCGGATACAAGCGGCGGAAATGAGCTTCCTCCGAAGGGTGGCTGGCCTCTCCCTTAGAGATAGGGTGAGAAGTTCGGCCATCCGGGAGGGGCTCAGAGTAGAGCAGCTGCTGCTCCACATCGAAAGGAGCCAGCTGAGGTGGTTCGGGCATCTGACAAGGATGCCCCCTGGGCGCCTCCTGGGTGAGGTGTTCCAGGCATGTCCCACCGGGAGGAGGCCCCGGGGCAGACCCAGGACACGCTGGAGAGATTATATCTCTCGGCTGGCCTGGGAACGCCTTGGTATTCCCCCGGACAAGCTGGAGGAGGTGGCTGGGGAGAGGGAGGTCTGGACCTCTTTGCTTAGGCTGCTACCCCCGTGACCTGGCTTTTGATAAGCGGATGAAGATGGATGGATGGATGGATATAAATATTTACTATATTTGTCTTTTATGAAAGTTTTTTTTAAATATTTTGACTCTTTTTTGGTGTAATACACTAGCACAAGTACTACAAAAATGCTCAACTATATCTAATTGCAGTTGCTGCAATGATAATCTTACCTCGTATTTCTGTCACGCTGTCAACAATTTTTTCAACATTCAGCTGATCACCAGCTGAAGGTCGGGACGTTATCCACACTACAGCTGAAGGAAGCAGGTTCCCTTTGATGAGGTTGGTCAACAGCACATCCACTGAGGCCGGCTCACTGATATCAGACAAGGTGGTGTTGTTGTCAAAGTCAAGTGGAAGCTGAGATTTGTCAAGTCCATCCAAGATAATTAAAACTGGGAATTGTGAAAAGTTAGTAATCACAAATTCTTTGGTTTCTCTGAAGAAATTATTAAGAAGACCCACTAAGCTAAATTTCATATCTTTAATCTGATTAATCTCACTGAGTGGAAATATTCCTGGTTCATTTTTTTTTGCTTTACCAAAAAAAGCTTTTGTTCTGTCTGCAAACCAAGTAAAAAATGAAAGGTTTTTCTTTTCCACCCACTCTTTTATAAATTTCTGTACGTGGAAGGATTTTCCAATATCAGCCTCTCCAAGAGTCAGCACAGTTCTGATTTTTTTCCCATTCTTGTCTTTGAAGATGTCAGATGTTGCCTCCACTTTTACCACAGTCTGTTTCTTTTTCTGTTCATCAGTGCTCTCTGCAGTGCTGTCTTCTCTTATGATGTGTTCTGTGTTTTTTTGATTAGGATGATCGGTGTCTTCAATCAGAGTGATTTCTGTACAAAGTCTTTCACGCATAAGTGTCACCACCTTCATCCATCGCTTTGACGTCTCTAAAAAAAAAAGAAGATAAATGTACGGTGAACAACATCAATTATTAATTTATTTTTAATTGTGTTTAAATGTGGAAACCAGTGTGTTGTCTCTTACCTTGACATTTTGTAACTTTCTGGATATAATTAGATGGAATCTTATCGACTCCTGAGGGTCGAGAGATGATCCAGAGATTTGCAGAAGAAAGCAAAGTCCCTTTGATTAGGTTTGTTAGCAGCTCATCCATCGTGGCCTGTGCCTTCATGTCAGTCAGGTCCTTGTTGTTTATAAAATCCAGGGGAAGTGTACATTTTTCCAGGCCATCCAGAATAAAAAGTATTTTAAACTTGTCATAGGAGAGATCTCCTTGTTGTTTAATATCACTGAAGTAATTGTTCAGCAGTTCTTTCATACTGCGAACACTTCTTTCATTCAGCTCACTGAACTGGAAGAAAACTATAAAGTCTATGTTTTGGTTGGTCTTCTCTTTTGCCCAGTTGAACATGAACAACCTTGTATGAAATGTTTTCCCAACACCAGCCATTCCTGTTGTTAGCACTGTTCGCACGTTAAACATATCTTTGTAGTTGACTTTCACTAGATCTTTTTCATCCTTTAGTACACAGAGTTCTGTGTCGATCTCTTCCTCACTTTGTTGTTTATACTTGTTGCAAATAGTTATCTTCAGATTTGTTCTCAGTTTTTCTTTGACATCTTTCTCTATAGTGAAAATACAGTAAAACAATATAATATTCAGTGATTGCAACATTTTAATTAACAGTAATAACAGCAGTTATATAACTGTTGTAAATAACAGGGGGTGGGGGGTGGGGGGGGTGGGGGTCAAGACTTTTGGATGATATTATACCATAAAGGCCCTTGGTTCCATTTAATTTTAAAGTATTGTCTCCGTAACAATAATCTTACCTCGTATTTCTGTCACCCTGTCAACAAACTTTTCAACATTCAGCCAATTACCAGCTGAAGGTCGGGACGTTATCCACACTACAGCTGAAGGAAGCAGGTTCCCTTTGATGAGGTTGGTCAACAGCACGTCCACTGAGGCTGGTTCACTGATATCAGTCAATATGTTGTTGTTGTCAAAGTCGAGCAGGAGCTGAGATTGGTCAACTCCGTCCAAGACAAATAAAAATGGGAAGTGTGAAAATTCAGTGATTACAAAGTCTTTGGTTTCCTTAAAGAAATGGTTGAGAAAACCCACCAAGCTAATTTCTTTATCTTTCATCTGATTAAGTTCAGAGACTTCGAGTGGAAATATTCCTAGTTCATTTTCTTTGCCTTTACGAAACAAAGATTTTGCTGTTTTTGCAAACCTAGTGAAAAATGAAGGGTTTTTGTTTTCCGCCCACTCTTTTATAAATGTCTGTACGTGGAAGGATTTTCCAATACCAGCCTCTCCAAGAGTCAGCACAGTTCTGATTTTCTTCCCATTCTTATCTTTAAAGATGTCAGATGTTGCACCCACTTTCACCACAGTCTGTTTATTATTCCCTGGAGTGCTGTCCTCTCTCATGATGTGTTCGGTGTTGTTCTTGTTAGGATGATTGGTGTCTTCAATCAGTTTGTTTTCTGTAAGAAGTCTTCCGCGCAGATGTTTCACCAGCTCCTTCCATCGCGTTGAGGTCTCTGAAAAAATGGAACAAAATAAAAATAAAAATGTACCAAGAATTGTTGAACTAAAATGTAGAAATATGATTGTTGTAAATAAATACAATGACATGTCATTCTTTCTTAGTGTGATGCCTTCTCGCAGGAGAGAAAATAGCAGTAGTATATTGAATTAAATACAAATATTCTGCGTTCTAAAATATTCTTCTGTTAATAGCTCTGACTTAAGAAGGATTTCTGTGTTAATGATGTTGTAAGAGTCATCCTCACCGCTGAGATCATTCTTCACAGAAGCATTGCTGTTCTCAGTTGATGTAGTTGAGCTTCAAAGCAAAGAAGACATGTATAATTATTATTTTGTTTGTCAGCACAGCAAGATAAATAAACTGTGATATCATTATCTTCATTATGGTAAAAATGTATCACCGACATTTCACTTTGGCAATTTATCGTACTGTCTCAATTTCCTTTTATTCTTTTACAGTTATAACAGTAGGCTCACCCATACCTTTTCCTGCTTGTTCTCAACATTTAGATTCAGAAGGAACTTGCATTCCTGTTCAGCTTTATGGTAAACTTGAATGTCAAACATTTATAAATATCAAACCTTCTAGGTACTTCTGAAGCTTTTTGTAGGTTTCTGTCTAGTATCCCCTGTTCCTCAAACTAACATCAAAGATTCTCAGTTAAAGGAAACCTCAAAATTACATTTTAAAGTCATTAATTAAATGCTCTCTCATTATGATGAAAAAATAATAATAATTTTATAATTTAAAAACAAGACCTATCTAACTAATATAGAACATACATGTTATCATGTTTCCACTGACCATTACTACAATTTAAATGAATATCAAATATATACAAAATGTAATTGGTATCAAACTTTTTGTGCTAATATATTAATATAATTTATATGACATTGTGCAGAGGTCCAACGTTGACTATAGTGTGTGTCAGGCATGCCTGAGCTGGGCTTTGCTCAACACAACAGGAAACTGTTGTTGCCTAGAAGCCATAGAAAACAAGAGCTGAGCACAGTCAATGCCACTTCCTATGTTAAAGCTCCTTAATAGGAATGACTTCGGTTTCAGCTGTCTGCATCCACAGTGGAGTATAGTGAAGAATTTTCAGGTATCTACTGTATACTTTATCTGACTATTTATTTTTCTGAAACCTTTTTCGTTTAATCCCCACATCTTTACACAAATATCTGTGTCTCATTCCAAGTTCCTTTTCAAAACAGGCTTGGTAATTCAAGTTTAACACATTTGGGGGAAGATTTCTTTATTTATTTACTTAACGGTACGCCGGAATGGAGGGAACAATAACACATAAAAGACAACTGTATTGGTGTATTAATCAAAGCCTATTGAATACAAAGAGATGAAAAAACATATATATAATTTCGACTGCTGTACTCAAGGGTTAAAGTGGGCTGGTGCTGTCCAAAAAAGTGATTGCTGATATTTATGTGTTTTTTTTAAATGTTTGTATTGATGAGTTGACTGCAGTCAGCGGGGTTTAGCAATGGGTTACTGGTAGAGATTATTCTTATTTTTCACAAGTGCACAAATCGTACTCCAGAATAGATTATTTTTTTTGCTGGATTCTAAATTGATGTCTAAAGTTGTATGCTCAACTTATCATAACATCTTGATCTCGGATCACTCTCCAACCTCTTTAGTCCTGGACTTCTGTGGTACGAAACAACAGGGTAACTGGCGTTTTCACCAGTCACTCCTGTCTGAGACATCCTTTTGCCAATTTATGACAACTAAAATATCAGAATTCTTGGAAACTAATGATAAACAAGACGTTTCTGATGCGATTTTATGGGAAACATTTAAAGTGGTAATGCGAGGAGAAATTATTTCTTTTGAATCTTCGTCAAAAAAAGAACACCGGAAACGCCTAATTAACACAGTTAGAACAGGACCACAAGGCCTCCTCTTGTTCCTCTCTGTTTCAAGACATCATTAAAAGGAAGTTTGAGTATAACACAATTTTATCTAGTCAAGTAACAGATCAACTATTTAGGATCAGACAGAAGCATTTTGAGTTTGGAGATAAGCCCCATAACCTTCTTTCTCGGCAGCTGAGAGGTCTACGGGCCAGTAGGGCTATACACAAAATTAAATCAAGATCAGGCGTAATTTTAATTAGCCCTAAAGCTATTAATGAGCGATTTAGAGAATATTATGAAGAGCTCTATATGTTGAAATCTTGGGGCAATATTTCTGATTGGTTAGGGAAAATGAATGACGCTGCACGAGAAGCTTTAAACTCAGATATTACTATTGAAGAAGTTTCGAAAGCTATTAAGTCATTCTCCAATGGAAAGTCCCCAGGACCAGATGGGTTTGGCATTGAATTGTATAAAAAATACTCTGAAAAGGTGGCCCCGCTTTTATTGAGAATGTTTAAGTATTCTTTCCATACTCAAGCATTTCCCCGTACACTATATGAAGCTAATATTTCTTTGTTATTGAAAGAAGGAAAGGATGAAACAGAATGTTCCTCTTATCAACCTATTGCTTTGTTGAATTTGGATATGAAAATTTTCACTAAAAGTTTGGCAAATAGATTAAATGGACATGTTGGATCAATTATCCATCCGGATCAAACTGGGTTTTTCCCCCAGAGGTTTTCCTTCTTTAATGTTCGAAGATTGATGAATATTATGTATGATAGGCACTTGGGAGCTTCCAAGATCGCAGTACTGAGCTTAGATGCTGAAAAGGCGTTTGACCAGGTCGAGTGGGCCTATATGCTTCGGGTACTGGAGAAGTTTGGTTTAGGCGAACAGTTTATATCATGGGTTGATATGCTATATAGGCATCCCTCTTCTTCCATTTTTACTAACCAAGATAGATCAGCGTCTTTTTTTTACACCGCGGGACACGACAAGGCTGCCCTTTGAGCCCTTTGCTCTTCGTAATTTCTATTGAATCTCTTGCAGTAGCCATTAGGAATGAGCCCTCTATTGGGAATATCAAGCACTACATTTCTTTATATGCGGATGACGTTGTTTTGTTCTTGTCAAATCCTGAGCGATCTGTTCCTGTACTTTTAGATGTGGTAAGGTCGTTTGGGGAAATCTCAGGTTATACAATTAATTGGCAGAAGAGTGAGTTTGTGGCTTTAACTGCAAACTTGGATGTTGATTCTTTGAAATTTTTTATTATTTATTTATTTTACCAAGTGGATCATCATGGCCTTGCCATATTGGTCCATTTGATTGACCTTTATTATAATTATGTATTTATTTTATTTTCGGTTGCTACAAACGGGACAGCCATGACTGGGGGACAGGACAGGGAGAAAGAATGAAAGAAAGAGAGGGAGAGAAAGAAAAACAGAGGGGAGAAGAGACGGTGAGAAAGGGGGGGAAAAAGAGAGAAAAACAAACAAAACACCTGGATCACCTGTATGGAGAGAAAAAAAAACAGAAGAGAAAACAAACAAAAAAGATCAACATAATAAATACAGCACCATCACAATAAACTAGCTAGCAGTAGATAACAGTAGATAACAGTAGATACTAAATATTAAATGCTATTGTGCAGCACGCAAGATAGACAGCGCACAATGTGCTTTGAGGCAGCAGCCAAGAAAGGTGTAGTCCGCGTCTGTGAACACCCGTGTGTACACCTGTGTGCACACTTGTGTGGATCAGCATGCTTGTATTCCAAAGGTTTCTCCATGTAACGATCTGCTGGGGAGTGTGGGGAGCCATAGCCCCGTCCCCCAGGGTATGAAGCAGGTATGGAGGAGATCCAGGCCCCAGACATCCAGAGGCCCTAGAGTATGAGGACCCGAGGAGGACCACCAAAGGGGGGGAACCGTGCCACCCTCCTGGGAAGAGCTGAGTGGAGCCCCAAATGAGAGGTCACCCAGCAGCTACAGAGCAGAGGCCAGAGGGGGTTGCAGTGGCGTGCCTGCGGGCTCTGCCGGCAGCCAGCTGTGCCAGAGAGGACCGAGCTTCAGGCCCAGAGGCCAGAGGCCTGAGGGCACCCCACAACCTAATTAAAAACAACAGGTAAACACAGTGCAGTTCAAAGATAATCTTAAAATACTACTTTGTAAGAAAAATAGGTGGCAGTATTTCCTCCCACAGAGAAATGACATTTCCTTTCAACATCTGAAACATCTGAGTGTTCAATAAGAGTCAGTGGCAAAACTGTAACCCCCTCATGTGTCCATTTAGATGGGACACATGTAGGTGAGAGTTTGCACAGTTTAGGGTTTTGGAATGAATGTAACTGTGAACAGATAAGATTATTTGTCTTTTGTCTGCATTTAATTGAAGGACTTTCAGTCCTGCTGGAGTTATGTGTACAGAAGTGTTAGCAAAAAACCCCCAAAACAACAACAACTTAGAAACAGGGTGAAAATACAGGACGAGCATGGTGGAATATTAGCAGGCTCAACTTTATTTGTTTTGATTCTTCCTTCTTTATCCTCCTCCATTTCCCTTTCTGCCCTCTGTAATAACTGCAGCTATGAGCTTCAGCTGTTGATGGTTATTGGAGATTAGATAAGAGACGGTGCTTGGCTGGCGATCTGTGTGTCTACTCTCAGTATTTGACTTTAGCTGATAAGAAAAAGAAAGGAAATTGACAGGAAGGATTGGGACTGCTTGGGATGTATATGTCTAAGAGTGGATAATGATAGCCTGTAGGAAATGCTGGACAAATTACCTAATAACAAATAAGGAGAAGATTAGGATGAGCTAGAAACCGACTGACAATCACAGGAAAGGCAATGAGAGAGAAAAGGAGAGAAAACCACAGGAACATGTCAGCTGCTGAAAGTAAAGAGGTCAATCAAAGCTTATACAGAGTCAGAAAATTACATTTAATGTTCATCATTTGTTTTACATTTCAGGGCTACTCCAGACAAGGAATGCATCATTAATATAGTGTAAATGGTGCTGACTTTTGGGTGTCTTTTCAGTTACTCGTGAAAGCTGAAAGCTCAGATAGATTATGCAAAAGTGACCTTAACTAAACATCCTTTTATTTATTTATATGAATTAATATTATAACATTGGAGTTTGGGGATCGAATCAGTAAAATGATAAAAATACTCCAACTTCTTGAGCTTCACCTCAGTGGTACTACATTATTGTTGAAGTAATTATTATGGTAAACTCTATTAAGTACTTTAATCTGCAAAGCAAATTAAGTAATTAATTATTTTAGTGTAGTGCTATAATGTGATAAAAATTGGAAATACTAAAAAAAACACTAAATTGAAAAAATATGTTATTGTGAATTGAACCTGGATTGATTCTAATTTTGAACATCCACTTCATATACATAATATACATATATAAGGATATATAATTGTTCTGTCTGTCCACATATATTATATGGTGATATATATGTCAACAGTTATTGCCTGCCTCATGTTTATATTCAGTTCATCCATCAAACTGGACAACATCATAAAAAACAAAACAACAACAGCAGCTGCCGGAAATAAGATATGAAAATGATTAGGTGTGAAGTTCTCAACAACAAAATGAAAAACATTCAAGCAGCTCATTATTCTTTTTCCAAACCTTTGCTGTGTGTTCATTTTCTCTGTAACAGGGCAAAGGCTGGAAGAAAATGTCATGAATAAATGTAGAGAAAACAAAGAGTAAAGGTGAGTAGGAGGGGAGGTTCGGGGATGCAACACAGTAAGGTGAAGGAAGAAGCGAGTGCTCACACATCTTACAGATGTGATCGCTCAGAGGGAGGACTAGGCTGTGTTTTGCAGTTGCAAGTGTCAAAGATCAGGCCTTTGGGGTAATGATGCAAACCATGTCCTCATGAATCATTATAACAGCTTAGAACTAAGAGTATGTCTCTATTGTATTCCCATAAGTGCTTATTAGTGTGTTTTTTGGTGACTGTGTGTGTCGTGAGTTTGAACCCACGTTCTCACTGGTAGATGAAACGCTCTTTCCTTTGGAGTTCAGAGGTTAAATTCTTCCACTGGAGAAATTTAGACACCCAACATCTCTGTGAGGCACCTGGGAACACCCGCTGCACTATAGACACACACACACACACACACACACACACACACACACTCTTCACTTTACTGGATTTTCATCCGTTTCTACAGCCTAATCAAGCTCTTATTTTATGTTCACACTCACACACACACACACACACACACACACACACACACACTTCTTGGACAAGTATCCACAAGTGTCCATTCAGAACTGCTCCATATCACACATTATGGGACTACAGGGTCCAGTGATCCACTAATCGCTATGCGTTTTGCAAGAATAACTGTCAGGAGACACTGGCTCAATCATTAAGGAATGCTGTTCCACAGATATGATCAGAAAAAGGGAGAAGCTTAAAGTTCTGATAGAAAATCGGGGAAGCAGAAATTGCCAAATATGACACAATAAATTATTCAAAAGGTTATCACAAAATAATCTGTTCACACACAGATACAGATACAACTAGTGCTAAACCCCCCTCATGAAGTACTGATTCAACTGTTTTACTCAACTGAAATGTATTCAAAGCAAGAAAGCAAAAAGGAGCTCTTTCTACCAGCTATGTTTGTGAAAAGCTGAGTCTTCTGCTACATTAATGAAATAATAAAATAATATTAGTAATTCTAAGTTTTAATGCTTAAACCTTATGGTCCGAAGAATACAGTCAGTGTAGTTAATTTTAGTTCTGACTTATTTCTGATTCTTTTTTTTTTTGTTAAATACTTCATTATAATCCAGTCACCTTATGGTCCGAAGAATACAGTCAGTGTAGTTAATTTTAGTTCACTGTCAGTGACCATTCAACAAACAGGTTGAAACGCACCGCACGACGCGCGCCCGCGCTCACACACACACACACACACACACACACACACACACACACACACACACACACACACACACACACACAGTCAATAGTTCACCTAAGAGATTAGAGCAGCCTGCCTATCGCTCCAGCTGCCAGGTCATCTTTCAGTGCTGGAGATGGGATGAGAAAGGTGATGAGTATGGAGAGTTTTTGTAGCTGGTGATGAAAGAGGGACAAGAAGGGGATTATTAACAAGTGGAAAAAAGCAAACAAAGATGGCTGGTAAGAGAGAAAGTAGAGAGGCTTGAGAGAACTCATCATAGGCTTGAATGTCATGGTACTTTGGGACTTTTAATGATTTATTTTATCTGAATCAGTTTTATCATTTGATTGTACCGAATACATCTTTAATGACTTAACCAAGCAAGAATTGGGAGCACAAGTTTGAATTTATCTTGGATTTTCTGCAGACCTTTAATCTCAAATCTGTACATACAACCCCATTATTATTTGGTTAAATGTTCCTTAGCAAGTTGCATCTTGACCAGATACTTCTGGTAGCAATTATTTAGCTTCAAGCATAATTTTGTCTGGATTTTTGATCACTCTTCTTGGGAGAAATGGTAAAGTTCTTTTAAATTGGTTGTTTCCCTGTAACAGACACGACTTTAAAGTGTAGTCCACAAATTTTAAATAGATTTGAACTTCAGATGTGGGAAGGCCATTCTGAAAGCTAGTCAACCAAACCCTGGAGGCCTACCTACACAAAAAAATTTCTCAGACATTTATGACCAAGCTACACAGAAGACAATAAAGATCACAATAAAATGAATATTTGGTATGGTACACCACATTTTTTGATGAGGCATATCTAAATTACAGAATTTGTCTGCTGCTGTGGTGGAATAAGATTTAAACGTGACAATAATAGCAGTGTTAGGATTAATCAAAAACCAGGAAGCACTGGCACTAAGCAGGAACTCGCCTATCGAGAAATCACGCGTTTCCCTTTTCAGTGCCGCCGGTTCCAGGGGGAAGCAGGGTGATGTGGTGACAGCTGGAAAACTGTCTGGTCAAAAGATGAGACATCAGAGCATAAACTCAACTCTGTTAATGATAATAAAAGCTTTTCAGAAGCACGCTGAGTGTTGCGAGTGGTGACTTGGATTTAGAATTAAAACACTATAATATCGAGGCATTTACTTCCTGTAAATCATCAACGAAAGCTCTGCAGTGTAATCAACTGTCATTACACTACATTATTGTCCAGTGTAAAACTTTATGATTTTTGTTTCTTATTAACTATATTGCATTCCAGTTATACATGGCACCAATGAGAGTCACATGGGAAAGAAGCAGACATGGGTGGAGTGGGTATGGACGATAGAAGTAACATTATTACTTAAATAGAAACCACCATTTAATTTATTAATACTTCTCAGCCACATTAAGTTTTTCTCACAATATGCTTAAATGATAAGAATGTTTTAAGCATTCATTAACTTTTTATCATTAAATACTTTGTATTTCACTTCCATAAAAAATAAAGTTCTTTTTTTATGGCTGACAGGCACAAATTAGGGAACAATGTGCAGAGATGGGAAGACAGACAAAACAGTGGGGATGGGTGAGTCAGAGTTTAAGGGTGATGAGTTTTCATTGAGCTACACGGGTAATGAAAAGACATGGAGGAGAACAGTGAACAGGTGCTGACCATGTGTACAAGGTAATAAAGGCAGTAGACTCACACACACTGACTAAGCCTCCCCCATACACAGGAGGTTTTACTAAGCACATGACAGGTTTGTAGGGTCATGTCTGTCATTTCATGTGCTTGCATTGTGTGTAGGAGTGTCAGTGCATGGCAGAGTGAGACTGAAAGATTGAAGCTCGTTAATTGTTTACCTTCCACGCCTTTTGCTTTTATTTTAAAATATATATACACAAGGTTTCAAAATACCTGACATGCATGCACACGTGTTCACACACATGTTCACACACGAGCGCCATCAGATATAGAAATGCCCACATATGAGTTTTGGAGTCATATGGATCTTTAATTTTGAATGAGTGATGTTAAATAACCCAATAGAGAAACACACTAAGTGCACAATCCATTTACTGACTAACCTGTATGCACCACTATAGTTTAGTAGCGTTATCTCCAAAACACATATCTTATCATTATAAATGCCTTAATCTTTAACTAGATACTGTTCCAGCCTTTAAGCAGACTTTGCTGCATGAGGACTCATAAGAACGACAGAAAGCAGCGCTGTAAACAGAAATCAGGGTAGCACTTTCTATTATAGCTGCTAATAATATGGTACTTGGGGTAATTAAGTGGAAAAGGAAGAGTAATAATTTGGGATTAGAAAATTAATTACCAAAAGTAATAATCAATAATAAGAACAACTTATTTAATACAGAAATCTGTATGTGTTTTATGTTACTTTTCAACTTTGCTTTTATTCCAAAACACAGTGTCTAAAAAAACCAACGCTGGATTCAGTAATATGAGTTTGAGTATTATCTTTGTGAAAACGCTGTGGATCACAGTCTTTATGAGGATTGCATGCTGACCCAATATTCAAATTTAAATAGACACAATGATTTTTTTTTCTTTTGGTGCCATTATATTGTGTCTTATTCTTGGAAAATTGTATGACAAAAATACTCTTTTAGTATAAAGAGCTCAATATGCTTAAAATCATAACAATATATCTGAAATGTAAATAGCAGTTGGCACAGAAAATAGAAGAATATAAGACTAAGAGAATGGTACTAGACTAGAGGCTCTGAGGTTGTACCTGGACACAGGAGTCAGTGCTGGTGTTGATATCTATTCAACAGCTACGGATGAAAACTACAAATGTCAGTGGCATTGAGGAACAATCAGGCTTGGGCACTACTGGAGTCTGTATGTAATATAATGTAATGGAAATCCTTCCATGATAATATGTTATTAAGATATTTCTGCTTACGTTAGCCATCCTTAATTTACTTAGAACATGACATTTTGGACACATCTTAATGATAATAGTCTTTATTTTGTGGCAGTTGGAATGTCAAGGTCACTACAGTTGTTTCTGTTATAAATTAACCAGGAAGTGTTGTAATGGACTTTGATCAGTTTCTTAATTCGTCTAAGTCACATGCACTGAAGACATTCTGGTTTTTCGTTTTGTCATAAGACCATTTTTTAAGTCAGGTTAAAACCAGACTTAATTCAGTTTGTTTAGAAAGAAGACTGTTCCAAAGGGATACTATGGATCAAGACCGCTTTCAAGCCAAGTGTGACTGAAAGAGTGGCAGCTTTTGTGTTCATATAAACTTGTGCATGGATTTGGAAATAATTTAATTTAAAGTAGCTCCACAATTAGATAAAAACGAATGCAGGACCACCGGAAAGCAGAAAACTGTGTTTTAAACAAACATGTCTGAGGAACAACATATGTCCACATCACTACCAAGTGAGTTACAATTTTTGATCTCACTGTTACTATGCCGACTAAACAATTAAACATTTCGCTAAATATTAATGTACTTGATGTTTTAAACTTGAATGTGAAAACTAATGTGCAGATGCTGATGCAGTGTGTATTTTTATGTCACTCTGTTGCTGTAATTTTATTTCTCTGTTGTAACAGATCTGCTAATCATAGGTTTGAAACTGGTAAAGCTCTGAAAATTGAGTTTTAAATTTTTCAGCAAGTTATGATTTTTCTTGTGAAACAAACATTAAAATCCTTATGTAGCTTTGTAAAACGTGTCATTTGAGACTCAAAGATCATGTCCAAGGGAAACCTGAGAAGGTTCCTGGTTTGAACTTTCTGGTTTCCTGGGTTTTCCTTTCGAATTTCTATGTTTTATTGTGGCTTTGTGGGTTTTCTCTAGGTACTCCTGTTTTTTTCCACAGTCCAATGGCAAGCTTCTTAGGTTAGATTGTGATTCAGAATTGGCCATGCCTATGTATGTGAATGTATGGTTGTCTTTCTGCCATATCCGCCAACAGACCACTCTGACCCAGCTTCTTCTTCTACGAGCTGCCTAAACTCTTCTTTCCTTACACCCAATAGCATTTGCACATTAAAAAGGTTTGCAGTGAGCTAAAGCTTTCCTTAAAGCCTAATATGGAGCTTGGTGTTACACCCCATTTCCCTCTCTTCACACACTATTTACAGAATCTGTAACTTACCTCAGATGATGCTGAAGCCTGGTCATAACATCCAATTATGTTGCTTATCGAGAAGATTGTCATTCAGTTTTGACTATTTTTCTGCTATAGGAGTATCTGGACATGAAACACATTGAAGGTAGAGTGGATACTACATCAGTTATCAGTCACTTCTTGAAATGAACAGTGATGGGACAGAGACAGCTGGTTAGCACGCTGTGTTCAGTATCTTTTTCAGCAAAACACTTAAAAATATTTCTGTCACTTAACATCAAATAGTTAATGCTGGGCATCCTGTTCTGTTGTAAATTGAAATTGCTTTTTGAATAGGTAAACAAAAGCCTCTTTAAGCTTTGTCTAATTAAGACATTTTCTGATCCTTATTGAAGTCCACATGAGCACCAAAGACCTGTTTCCACGAGAAGTGACATGTCCAAAGGGAAACCCCCAGACTTCAGTGATAATGAACCAAGGTAAGATACTCTGGAAATAAATTTCTATTAGACAAGTAAGAAAATATTATAAATCCCTCTGTCATTAGTAAATCTGATAAATAACTAAGTACAGCATTGCAGTAATCTTAGTCAACAATATATCACTCTTCATTCATATTTTTAGAATATTTTGGAATGTAACTTTTTGATAACCATGTACCAAGAAGTCGAGATTCATGAGGTATTTAACACTATCAATGTTAAAGTGACATTAAGAGTTTTAATATGAACTTTGGAATCTGTTACATTAATGCAGAAGTGACAATGTATTTAGTAGAGCAAAGTTCTTGTAGCATTTGCTGTAAATACATAAAAACCCGAAATACAGCATTAAAGCAGAGTCTTTATCACTAGTATATGGTTGTCAGCTAAATGATGACAATGTGTAGAACATTATTTATTTTTGGTAGGTCATATAATATTACTGTTAACACAAAGCAGGTGTACCTTAAATGTGGTGTGTGGATCTTTGCTGCTAAACATGTGTCTGTGGAAGCACAGATACAGCAGACTCTCTGTGTAGTCGGCAGGAGTTACCCAACTTGCTGTCCAGTGAAAAGACAGTGGAGAACATGAAACAAGGTTTCAGAGCTATTGCTAAAGCTTTCTTTAAAGCCTAATATGGAGCCTTGGTGTTACGCCCATTTCCCTCTCTTCACACACTATTTACAGAATCTGTAACTTACCTCAGATGATGCTGAAGCCTGGTCATAACATCCAATTATGTTGCTTATCGAGAAGATTGTCATTCAGTTTTGACTATTTTTCTGCTATAGGAGTATCTGGACATGAAACACATTGAAGGTAGAGTGGATACTACATCAGTTATCAGTCACTTCTTGAAATGAACAGTGATGGGACAGAGACAGCTGGTTAGCACGCTGTGTTCAGTATCTTTTTCAGCAAAACACTTAAAAATATTTCTGTCACTTAACATCAAATAGTTAATGCTGGGCATCCTGTTCTGTTGTAAATTGAAATTGCTTTTTGAATAGGTAAACAAAAGCCTCTTTAAGCTTTGTCTAATTAAGACATTTTCTGATCCTTATTGAAGTCCACATGAGCACCAAAGACCTGTTTCCACGAGAAGTGACATGTCCAAAGGGAAACCCCCAGACTTCAGTGATAATGAACCAAGGTAAGATACTCTGGAAATAAATTTCTATTAGACAAGTAAGAAAACATTATAAATCCCTCTGTCATTAGTAAATCTGATAAATAACTAAGTACAGCATTGCAGTAATCTTAGTCAACAATATATTGCTGGTCATGCATAGCTTTGTACGTAAATAACTGAAATACAGCACTGAAGGAGAGACTTCATCACCACTATGTGGTTGTCAGTTAAATGACGAAGTTGTTTAGAACAGTTTTGATTTTTGGCAGATCATATAATGTTATCAACAGCACAAAGCAGGTGTACCTTAAATGTGGTGTGTGGATCTTTGCTGCTAAGCCATGTGTCTGTGGAAGCACAGATACAGCAGACTCTCTGTGTAGTCGGCAGGAGTTACCCAACTTGCTGTCCAGTGAAAAGACAGTGGAGAACATGAAACAAGGTTTCAGAGCTATTGCTAAAGCTTTCTTTAAAGCCTAATATGGAGCCTTGGTGTTACGCCCCATTTCCCTCTCTTCACACACTATTTACAGAATCTGTAACTTACCTCAGATGATGCTGAAGCCTGGTCATAACATCCAATTATGTTGCTTATCGAGAAGATTGTCATTCAGTTTTGACTATTTTTCTGCTATAGGAGTATCTGGACATGAAACACATTGAAGGTAGAGTGGATACTACATCAGTTATCAGTCACTTCTTGAAATGAACAGTGATGGGACAGAGACAGCTGGTTAGCACGCTGTGTTCAGTATCTTTTTCAGCAAAACACTTAAAAATATTTCTGTCACTTAACATCAAATAGTTAATGCTGGGCATCCTGTTCTGTTGTAAATTGAAATTGCTTTTTGAATAGGTAAACAAAAGCCTCTTTAAGCTTTGTCTAATTAAGACATTTTCTGATCCTTATTGAAGTCCACATGAGCACCAAAGACCTGTTTCCACGAGAAGTGACATGTCCAAAGGGAAACCCCCAGACTTCAGTGATAATGAACCAAGGTAAAATACTCTGGAAATAAATTTCTATTAGACAAGAAGACATTATAAATCCCTCTGTCATTAGTAAATCTGATAAATAACTAAGTACAGCATTGCAGTAATCTTAGTCAACAATATATCACTCTTCATTCATATTTTTAGAATATTTTGGATTGTAACTTTTTGATAACCATGTACCAAGAAGTCGAGATTCATGAGGTATTTAACACTATCAATGTTAAAGTGACAATAGAAATTTCAGACCTACCATTTATCAGCTCAAACATCAAACGACATGAATGCTTTAAAAGCATCAACATCAGCTCTTCTCTGACAGCATGGTGGGAGTTTCTAAAATTGAGTCTTCATTAATCCCATGCAAACGTACACCTATCTGGAACAACCCTGACATATTACAAAACAATAATATGATAAACTTTTCAGATTGGAGTTGCAAAGGAATTAAATACTTGGAACATATATTGGAAGGAACAGAACTTTATTTCGTTTGACAGACTAGTTACACAATATGGGATCAACAAGAAACGATTTTTGGAATATCAACAAATTAAATCCATAGTAAAAAAGAAATTTAATCCCAGTGAAGCTGAATTACAAACACCACCAAGTGTGGTACAATTTTTTAGTCTAAAACCCCCCAAATTATTGTCTAAAATATACAGAACACTTTCTAAAATAGATGAATCAATATCCCTTCCTATTGCAAAATGGGAAGCAGATTTATCGATCAGCTTAGACCCAAACCTTTGGTCTCAGATATGCTTAAAAACCTTTCAATGGATCAGAAATCCCAGTTTGCAATTAATACAATACAAAATATTACACAGAGTGCACTATACTGGTCATAGGATGTTCAAGATGGGCTATACGCCTTCCAACAACTGCTCACACTGCACAGCAAATACACCGGACAATTACATCCACGCTCTTTGGTTCTGTCCACCAGTTCAGAAATTTTGGCGTGAGATATGTGAAGACTTATCAAAGTGTCTGAAATGTAACATTCCAGCCTCCCCTTTAGTATGCTTGCTGGGCAACTTGGATGAGGTCACTGCAGAAATAAACACAGCCCACGTTGTTTTTACGGCCCTATGCATTGCCAAGAAAATGGTCCTCATTAACTGGAAAAATAAAAATAATCTTAATTCTAACCAATATAGAAAACCATCTAATAGATCACATTAGTCTTGATACAACCTCTGCCATCACATTTGATCAATCCCTTTGGGCTCCTTTGATCGGCTTCATCACCTAGTGGGGGTGGGGGGTCATGGTTTGGTCCTGCCTTCGCTATTGTGGTTGATATGGGGGTAGGGACGGCCTTAGGGCGTCTGGGGAGTCCCTAGGGACGTTTCCCTGGAGGGCCTAACCTGGGGGATGTGGCCATGACCTGGTTAGGGGCTCTGGTGGCTCTTAGATGGTGTTTTCCTTGTGGCTGCGTACAGCGGAGATGGGGGAGGGTCTGTGCTGGCGGACGTTGGTTACTGGCCTGGTAGCCTGGCTGCCCCTGGGAGGGTCCGGGACGGGCGTGGAGGCTTGGGGGTCTGGGGGTGCTCCGCCCCCCGGTCTGGGGTGCTGGCCGGGCCTTGGGGGCTTGGGTCCTGGCTGTTGTGTCGCCGGAGCAGTGGGCGGGTGGGTGCAGGGGGGCTCAGCCCCAGTGCAGGGGACCTCTGGTGCATCGGCCCAACTAGGGGGCTCTCTAACTGGTGGGGAGGTTGTTATATCTTTGCAGGTGGTCTCCTCTCTACAGGAGCTCACTCTGCAGGTGGGGGAGAGATATAGGAGAGGTAGAGAATGAACTCAACCTGGGTGTCTATTGTCTTGTGTAGTTTGGGAGATGATTGGATGATGGGGTGGGTGCAGTTTTCTCTGGGGTGGAGTCGGGTGGGCTGCCCCGGACTCTGTGGGGCTGGGCGGTGCTGCTGCTGTGGGCCCCGGTCCGGATGGGCCTGGGCCCCCTTGCCCTGGTGGGTTCCAGAGTGTGGGGGTGCCTACTGGGGTCAGCGGGGGAGCTTCCCTCCCCATCCTCAGCTGCCTCCCTATTCCCGCTCTACCACACCCACCCACACACGCAGGGCTTGGGGTGCAGGTATGTCACCAGGGTGCAGGGGAGGCACTCCCCCTCTGTCCCCTTCTGGCCGCCTGTGCCTCAATTTTATTCTGCAACCTAGACATCCACATTACTCACACTCTCACATAACACATACATATAGGGCCTTGGGGGTGGGCACGTTTTACAGCATCCAGAGGATGGTCGGTGTACTCCAACCCACCTCTGGCGCTGGTGCCCTACCCTCAATTTTAAATGCATATAGACACTAAGGGTTTTCGGGAGGAGCCGTGCTGCTCTCTGAGAGGAAGCAGTACCATGCTCTCCTGTGTTTTAAATGCACTTTAGAACAGCACACAGCAACACTACATATGAGCGGGCGTAGGGAGGTTTGGGGTCTTCACTCACCCCGGTTCTGTTAGCCGTCAGGGCTGGGGGGCTGGGAGGAGGTGCTGGCCGTCAGACTGGGGTCTGGGATGCGGGGCCTCCCTGCTACTGCAGATAAGGAGGTGGTCCGCTTGCCTCCACCCCAGAGAGAAGGGTTACATCTCCTGGGTCTAGGTGCGGCTTGCCCCTCTGAGGGCGGGGGTACCTGGACCTGGGATATAGAGTATGTTTGGGGAGTGTGACTGTCTGTGCAGTGTCTATTTGTGTCTGTCTACACGTTGGGTGAGTGCCGAGTATTTGGTTGTGCATATGGGGTGGGAATGCACGTTTGTGTCCGCGTGCGCCTGTTCGTCTGTGTCTATATGTCAGGTTGGGTCTTAGACTCAACCTCTCTGGGTACATCTCAGGCCCTCTAAAGTACGGAGGCCTATCTCCCCTCACCACACTCCCTGCCGGTGGCTGATGCCCTCAGACGTTGGTGTGTTGGTGGTCCTTGTCGTCTGGGGCTGGGCGCTCATGTATGTACCGGCTCACTCCTGGTGGCCGATTGGCGGGGCCTGGCGCCTGTGGCCCGGCTGGGCCCCTTCCGGGGGGTGGGA
>NW_024582421.1:1656371-1714708 GCF_018398535.1 Haplochromis burtoni
ACAATAGCGAAGGCAGGACCAAACCATGACCCCCCACCCCCACTAGGTGATGAAGCCGATCAAAGGAGCCCAAAGGGATTGATCAAATGTGATGGCAGAGGCTGTATCAAGACTAATGTGATTAGATGGTTTTTATATTGGTTAGAATTAAGATTATTTTTATTTTTCCAGTTAATGAGGACCATTTTCTTGGCATGCATAGGGCCGTAAAAACAACGTGGGCTGTGTTTATTTCTGCAGTGACCTCATCCAAGTTGCTCAGCAAGCATACTAAAGGGGAGGCTGGAATGTTACATTTCAGACACTTTGATAAGTCTTCACATATCTCACGTCAAAACTTCCGAACTGGTGGACAGAACCAAAGAGCGTGGATGTAATTGTCCGGTGTATTTGCTAGACAGTGTGAGCAGTTGTTGGAAGGCGTATAGCCCATCTTGAACATCCTATGACCAGTATAGTGCACTCAATGTAATATTTTGTATTGTATTAATTGCAAACTAGGATTTCTGATACATTGAAAGGTTTTTAAGCATATCTGAGACCAAAGGTTTTGGTCTAAGCTGATCGATAAATCTGCTTCCCATTTTGCAATAGGAAGGGATATTGATTCATCTATTTTAGAAAGTGTTCTGCATATTTTAGAAAATAATTTGGGGGGGTTTAGATTAAAAAATTGTACCACACTTGGTGGTGTTTGTAATTCAGCTTCACTCGGATTAAATTTCTTTTTTACTATGGATTTAATTTGTTGATATTCCAAAAATCGTTTCTTGTTAATCCCATATTGTGTAACTAGTCTGTCAAACGAAATAAAGTTTGTTCCTTCCAATATATGTTCCAAGTATTTAATTCCTTTGCAACTCCAATCTGAAAAGTTTATCATATTATTGTTTTGTAATATGTCAGGGTTGTTCCAGATAGGTGTACGTTTGCATGGGATTAATGAAGACTCATTTTTAGAAACTCCCACCATGCTGTCAGAGAAGAGCAGATGTTGATGCTTTTAAAGCATTCATGTCGTTTGATGTTTGAACTGATAAGTGGTAGGTCTGAAATTTCTATTGTCACTTTAACATTGATAGTGTTAAATACCTCATGAATCTCGACTTCTTGGTACATGGTTATCAAAAAGTTACATTCCAAAATATTCTAAAAATATGAATGAAGAGTGATATATTGTTGACTAAGATTACTGCAATGCTGTACTTAGTTATTTATCAGATTTACTAATGACAGAGGGATTTATAATGTCTTCTTGTCTAATAGAAATTTATTTCCAGAGTATCTTACCTTGGTTCATTGTCACTGAAGTCTGGGGGTTTCCCTTTGGACATGTCACTTCTCGTGGAAACAGGTCTTTGGTGCTCATGTGGACTTCAATAAGGATCAGAAAATGTCTTAATTAGACAAAGCTTAAAGAGGCTTTTGTTTACCTATTCAAAAAGCAATTTCAATTTACAACAGAACAGGATGCCCAGCATTAACTATTTGATGTTAAGTGACAGAAATATTTTTAAGTGTTTTGCTGAAAAAGATACTGAACACAGCGTGCTAACCAGCTGTCTCTGTTCCATTAATAGAGACAGCTGATATTAATATCACTGTTCATTTCAAGAAGTAACTGATAGCTGATGTAGTGTCAAGTCTACCCTTGATGTTTTTGTTGTCCAGATACTCCTATGACAGAAAAATAGTCAAAACTGAATGACAATCTTCTCGATAAGCAGCATAATTGGATGTTATGACCAGGCTTCAGCATCATCTGAGGTAAGTTACAGATTCTGTAAATAGTGTGTGAAGAGAGGGAAATGGGCCGTAACACCAAGGCTCCATATTAGGCTTTAAAGAAAGCTTTAGCAATAGCTCTGAAACCTTGTTTCATGTTCTCCACTGTCTTTTCACTGGACAGCAAGTTGGGTAACTCCTGCCGACTACACAGAGAGTCTGCTGTATCTGTGCTTCCACAGACACATGGCTTAGCAGCAAAGATCCACACACCACATTTAAGGTACACCTGCTTTGTGCTGTTGATAACATTATATGATCTGCCAAAAATCAAAACTGTTCTAAACAACTTCGTCATTTAACTGACAACCACATAGTGGTGATGAAGTCTCTCCTTCAGTGCTGTATTTCAGTTATTTACGTACAAAGCTATGCATGACCAGCAATATATTGTTGACTAAGATTACTGCGATGCTGTACTTAGTTATTTATCAGATTTACTAATGACAGAGGGATTTATAATGTTTTCTTACTTGTTTAATAGAAATTTATTTCCAGAGTATCTTACCTTGGTTTATTAACACTGAAGTCTGGGGGTTTGCCTTTGGACATGTCACTTCTCGTGGAAAAATAACTCTCTGAGTCTGGTCTTTGGTGCTCATGTGGACTTAAACAAAGGTTAGAATACCTTAATTAGACAAAGCTTAAAGGTGCATCTGTAACTTTTGTTTACCTATTCAAAAAGCAATTTCAATTATCAACTGAACAGAATGCCCAGCAGTAACCATTTTGATGCTAAGTGACAGAAATATGTTTACGTGTTTTGCTGAAAAAGATACTGAACACAGCGTGCTAACCAGCTGTCTCTGTTCCATTAATATCACTGTTCATTTCAAGAAGTGACTGATAAATGATGTAGTGTCAAGTCTACCCTCGATGTTTTCGTTGTCCAGATACTCTTATGGCAGAAAAATAGTCAAAACTGAATGACAATCTTCTCGATAAGCAACATAATTGGATGTTATGACCAGGCTTCAGCATCATCTGAGGTAAGTTACAGATTCTGTAAATAGTGTGTGAAGAGATGGAAATGGGGCGTAACACCAAGGCTCCATATTAGGCTTTAAGGAAAGCTTTAGCAATAGCTCTGAAACCTTGTTTCATGTTCTCCACTGTCTTTTCACTGGACAGCAAGTTGGGTAACTCCTGCCGACTACACAGAGAGTCTGCTGTATCTGTGCTTCCACAGACACATGTTTAGCAGCAAAGATCCACACACCACATTTAAGGTACACCTGCTTTGTGTTAACAGTAATATTATATGACCTACCAAAAATAAATAATGTTCTACACATTGTCATCATTTAGCTGACAACCATATACTAGTGATAAAGACTCTGCTTTAATGCTGTATTTCGGGTTTTTATGTATTTACAGCAAATGCTACAAGAACTTTGCTCTACTAAATACATTGTCACTTCTGCATTAATGTAACAGATTCCAAAGTTCATATTAAAACTCTTAATGTCACTTTAACATTGATAGTGTTAAATACCTCATGAATCTCGACTTCTTGGTACATGGTTATCAAAAAGTTACATTCCAAAATATTCTAAAAATATGAATGAAGAGTGATATATTGTTGACTAAGATTACTGCAATGCTGTACTTAGTTATTTATCAGATTTACTAATGACAGAGGGATTTATAATATTTTCTTACTTGTCTAATAGAAATTTATTTCCAGAGTATCTTACCTTGGTTCATTATCACTGAAGTCTGGGGGTTTCCCTTTGGACATGTCACTTCTGTGGAAACAGGTCTTTGGTGCTCATGTGGACTTCAATAAGGATCAGAAAATGTCTTAATTAGACAAAGCTTAAAGAGGCTTTTGTTTACCTATTCAAAAAGCAATTTCAATTTACAACAGAACAGGATGCCCAGCATTAACTATTTGATGTTAAGTGACAGAAATATTTTTAAGTGTTTTGCTGAAAAAGATACTGAACACAGCGTGCTAACCAGCTGTCTCTGTCCCATCACTGTTCATTTCAAGAAGTGACTGATAACTGATGTAGTATCCACTCTACCTTCAATGTGTTTCATGTCCAGATACTCCTATAGCAGAAAAATAGTCAAAACTGAATGACAATCTTCTCGATAAGCAACATAATTGGATGTTATGACCAGGCTTCAGCATCATCTGAGGTAAGTTACAGATTCTGTAAATAGTGTGTGAAGAGAGGGAAATGGGGTGTAACACCAAGGCTCCATTTTAGGCTTTAAGGAAAGCTTTAGCTCACTGCAAACCTTTTTAATGTGCAAATGCTATTGGGTGTAAGGAAAGAAGAGTTTAGGCAGCTCGTAGAAGAAGAAGCTGGGTCAGAGTGGTCTGTTGGCGGATATGGCAGAAAGACAACCATACATTCACATTCATAGGCATGGCCAATTCTGAATCACAATCTAACCTAACAAGCTTGCCATTGGACTGTGGAAAAAAACAGGAGTACCTAGAGAAAACCCACAAAGCCACAATAAAACATAGAAATTCAAAAGGAAAACCCAGGAAACCAGAAAGTTCAAACCAGGAACCTTCTCAGGTTTCCCTTGGACATGATCTTTGAGTCTCAAATGGCACATGTTTTACAAAGCTACATAACGATTTTAACGTTTGTTTCACAAGAAAAATCATAACTCAATTTTCAGAGCTTTACCAGTTTCAAACCTATGATTAGCAGATCTGTTACAATAGAGGAAAAAATTACAGCAACAGAGTGACATAAAAATACACACTGCCTCAGCATCTGCACATTAGTTTTCACATTCAAGTTTATAACATCAAGTACATTAATATTTAGCGAAATGTTTAATTGTTTAGTCGGCATAGTAACAGTGAGATCAAAAATTGTAACTCACTTGGCAGTCGATGTGGTCATATGTTGTTCCTCAGACATGTTTGTTTAAAACACAGTTTTCTGCTTTCCGGTGGTCCTGCATTCGTTTTTATCTAATTGTGGAGCTACTTTAAATTAAATTATTTCCAAATCCATGCACAAGTTTATATGAACACAAAAGCTGCCACTCTTTCAATCACACTTGGCTTGAAAGCGGTCTTGATCCATAGTATCCCTTTGGAACAGTCTTCTTTCTAAACAAATTTCAAGCGCTGAATTAAGTCTGGTTTTAACCTGACTTAAAAAATGGTCTTATGACAAAACGAAAAACCAGAATGTCTTCAGTGCATGTGACTTAGACGAATTAAGAAACTGATCAAAGTCCATTACAATACTTCCTGGTTAATTTATAACAGAAACAACTGTAGTGACCTTGACATCCCAACTGCCACAAAATAAAGACTATTATCATTAAGATTTGTCTACAATGTCGTGTTCTAAGTGAACTGAGGACGGATAACTTAAGCAGAAATATCTTAATAACATATTATCATGGAAGGATTTCCATTACATTATATTACATACAGACTCCAGTAGTGCCCAAGCCTGATTGTTCCTCAATGCCACTGACATTTGTAGTTTTCATCCGTAGCTGTTGAATAGATATCAACACCAGCACTGACTCCTGTGTCCAGGTACAACCTCAGAGCCTCTAGCCTAGTACCATTCTCTTAGTCTTATATTCTTCTATTTTCTGTGCCAACTGCTATTTACATTTCAGATATATTGTTATGATTTTAAGCATATTGAGCTCTTTATACTAAAAGAGTATTTTTGTCATACAATTTTCCAAGAATAAGACACAATATAATGGCACCAAAAGAAAAAAAAATCATTGTGTCTATTTAAATTTGAATATTGGGTCAGCATGCAATCCTCATAAAGACTGTGATCCACAGCGTTTTCACAAAGATAATACTCAAACTCATATTACTGAATCCAGCGTTGGTTTTTTTAGACACTGTGTTTTGGAATAAAAGCAAAGTTGAAAAGTAACATAAAACACATACAGATTTCTGTATTAAATAAGTTGTTCTTATTATTGATTATTACTTTTGGTAATTAATTTTCTAATCCCAAATTATTACTCTTCCTTTTCCACTTAATTACCCCAAGTACCATATTATTAGCAGCTATAATAGAAAGTGCTACCCTGATTTCTGTTTACAGCGCTGCTTTCTGTCGTTCTTATGAGTCCTCATGCAGCAAAGTCTGCTTAAAGGCTGGAACAGTATCTAGTTAAAGATTAAGGCATTTATAATGATAAGATATGTGTTTTGGAGATAACGCTACTAAACTATAGTGGTGCATACAGGTTAGTCAGTAAATGGATTGTGCACTTAGTGTGTTTCTCTATTGGGTTATTTAACATCACTCATTCAAAATTAAAGATCCATATGACTCCAAAACTCATATGTGGGCATTTCTATATCTGATGGCGCTCGTGTGTGAACATGTGTGTGAACACGTGTGCATGCATGTCAGGTATTTTGAAACCTTGTGTATATATATTTTAAAATAAAAGCAAAAGGCGTGGAAGGTAAACAATTAACGAGCTTCAATCTTTCAGTCTCACTCTGCCATGCACTGACACTCCTACACACAATGCAAGCACATGAAATGACAGACATGACCCTACAAACCTGTCATGTGCTTAGTAAAACCTCCTGTGTATGGGGGAGGCTTAGTCAGTGTGTGTGAGTCTACTGCCTTTATTACCTTGTACACATGGTCAGCACCTGTTCACTGTTCTCCTCCATGTCTTTTCATTACCCGTGTAGCTCAATGAAAACTCATCACCCTTAAACTCTGACTCACCCATCCCCACTGTTTTGTCTGTCTTCCCATCTCTGCACATTGTTCCCTAATTTGTGCCTGTCAGCCATAAAAAAAGAACTTTATTTTTTATGGAAGTGAAATACAAAGTATTTAATGATAAAAAGTTAATGAATGCTTAAAACATTCTTATCATTTAAGCATATTGTGAGAAAAACTTAATGTGGCTGAGAAGTATTAATAAATTAAATGGTGGTTTCTATTTAAGTAATAATGTTACTTCTATTGTCCATACCCACTCCACCCATGTCTGCTTCTTTCCCATGTGACTCTCATTGGTGCCATGTATAACCGGAATGCAATATAGTTAATAAGAAACAAAAATCATAAAGTTTTACACTGGACAATAATGTAGTGTAATGACAGTTGATTACACTGCAGAGCTTTCGTTGATGATTTACAGGAAGTAAACGCCTCCATATTATAGTGTTTTAATTCTAAATCCAAGTCACCACTCGCAACACTCAGCGTGCTTCTGAAAAGCTTTCATTATCATTAACAGAGTTGAGTTTATGCTCTGATGTCTCATCTTTTGACCAGACAGTTTTCCAGCTGTCACCACATCACCCTGCTTCCCCCTGGAACCGGCGGCACTGAAAAGGGAAACGCGTGATTTCTCGATAGGCGAGTTCCTGCTTAGTGCCAGTGCTTCCTGGTTTTTGATTAATCCTAACACTGCTATTATTGTCACGTTTAAATCTTATTCCACCACAGCAGCAGACAAATTCTGTAATTTAGATATGCCTCATCAAAAAATGTGGTGTACCATACCAGATATTCATTTTATATTAGTTTATAATCATGTCATTAGTTAAAAGGGTTCACATAAATGTCTGAGAAATTTTTTTGTGTAGGTAGGCCTCCAGGGTTTGGTTGACTAGCTTTCAGAATGGCCTTCCCACATCTGAAGTTCAAATCTATTTAAAATTTGTGGACTCACTTTAAAGTCGTGTCTGTTACAGGGAAACAACCAATTTAAAAGACCTCTACCATTTCTCCCAAGAAGAGTGATCAAAAATCCAGACAAAATTATGCTTGAAGCTTAATAAATGCTACCAGAAATATCTGGTCGAGATGCAACTTGCTAAGGAACATTTAACCAAATAATAATGGGGTTGTATGTATAGATTTGAGATTATAGGTCTCCAGAGAAAATCCAAGATAAATTCAAACTTGTGCTCACAATTCTTGCTTGTTAAAGTCATTAAAGATGTATTCGGTACAATCAAATGATAAAACTGATTCAGATAAAATAAATCATTAAAAGTCCCAAAGTACCATGACATTCAAGCCTATGATGAGTTCTCTCAAGCCTCTCTACTTTCTCTCTTACCAGCCATCTTTGTTTGCTTTTTTCCACTTGTTAATAATCCCCTTCTTGTCCCTCTTTCATCACCAGCTACAAAAACTCTCCATACTCATCACCTTTCTCATCCCATCTCCAGCACTGAAAGATGACCTGGCAGCTGGAGCGATAGGCAGGCTGCTCTAATCTCTTAGGTGACTATTGGACTGGTGTGTGTGTGTGTGTGTGTGTGTGTGTGTGTGTGTGTGTGTGTGTGTGTGTGTGTGTGCGCGCGCGCGCGCGCGTGCGTGCGTTTCAACCTGTTTGTTGAATGGTCACTGACAGCGAACTAAAATTAACTACACTGACTACTGTATTCTTCGGACCATAAGGTGCACTGGATTATAATGAGTATTTAACAAAAAAAAAAAGAATCAGATAAGTCAAACTTTACTCTGCTTTGAGTTTAAGCATTAAAACTTTGGATTCTTATCTACTAATATCATTTTATTATTTCATTAATGTAGCAGAAGACTCAGCTTTTCACAAACATGGCCAGTAAAAAGCTCCTTTTTGCTTTCTTGCTTTCAGTGCATTTCAGTTGAGTAAAAAAGTTGAATCAGTACTTCAAATTAGGGGGGTTTAGCACTAGTTGTATCTGTATCTGTGTGTGAACAGATTATTTTGTGATAACCTTTTGAATAATTTATTGTGTCATATTTGGCAATTTCTGCTTCCCCGATTTTCTATCAGAACTTTAAGCTTCTCCCTTTTTCTGATCATATCTGTGGAACAGCATTCCTTAATGACTGAGCCAGTGTCTCCTGACAGTTATTCTTGCAAAACGCATAGCGATTAGTGGATCACTGGACCCTGTAGTCCCATAATGTGTGATATGGAGCAGTTCTGAATGGACACTTGTGGATACTTGTCCAAGAAGTGTGTGTGTGTGTGTGTGTGTGTGTGTGTGTGTGTGTGTGTGTGTGCCTATAGTGCAGCGGGTGTTCCCAGGTGCCTCACAGAGATGTTGGGTGTCTAAATTTCTCCAGTGGAAGAATTTAACCTCTGAACTCCAAAGGAAAGAGCGTTTCATCTACCAGTGAGAACGTGGGTTCAAACTCACGACACACACAGTCACCAAAAAACACACTAATAAGCACTTATGGGAATACAATAGAGACATACTCTTAGTTCTAAGCTGTTATAATGATTCATGAGGACATGGTTTGCATCATTACCCCAAAGGCCTGATCTTTGACACTTGCAACTGCAAAACACAGCCTAGTCCTCCCTCTGAGCGATCACATCTGTACAGATGTGTGAGCACTCGCTTCTTCCTTCACCTTACTGTGTTGCATCCCCGAACCTCCCCTCCTACTCACCTTTACTCTTTGTTTTCTCTACATTTATTCATGACATTTTCTTCCAGCCTTTGCCCTGTTACAGAGAAAATGAACACACAGCAAAGGTTTGGAAAAAGAATAATGAGCTGCTTGAATGTTTTTCATTTTGTTGTTGAGAACTTCACACCTAATCATTTTCATATCTTATTTCCGGCAGCTGCTGTTGTTGTTTTGTTTTTTATGATGTTGTCCAGTTTGATGGATGAACTGAATATAAACATGAGGCAGGCAATAACTGTTGACATATATATCAGCATATAATATATGTGGACAGACAGAACAATTATATATCCTTATATATGTATATTATGTATATGAAGTGGATGTTCAAAATTAGAATCAATCCAGGTTCAATTCACAATAACATATTTTTTCAATTTAGTATTTTTTTTTAGTATTTCCAATTTTTATCACATTATAGCACTACACTAAAATAATTAATTACTTAATTTGCTTTGCAGATTAAAGTACTTAATAGAGTTTACCATAATAATTACTTCAACAATAATGTAGTACCACTGAGGTGAAGCTCAAGAAGTTGGAGTATTTTTATCATTTTACTGATTCGATCCCCAAACTCCAATGTTATAATATTAATTCATATAAATAAATAAAAGGATGTTTAGTTAAGGTCACTTTTGCATAATCTATCTGAGCTTTCAGCTTTCACGAGTAACTGAAAAGACACCCAAAAGTCAGCACCATTTACACTATATTAATGATGCATTCCTTGTCTGGAGTAGCCCTGAAATGTAAAACAAATGATGAACATTAAATGTAATTTTCTGACTCTGTATAAGCTTTGATTGACCTCTTTACTTTCAGCAGCTGACATGTTCCTGTGGTTTTCTCTCCTTTTCTCTCTCATTGCCTTTCCTGTGATTGTCGGTCGGTTTCTAGCTCATCCTAATCTTCTCCTTATTTGTTATTAGGTAATTTGTCCAGCATTTCCTACAGGCTATCATTATCCACTCTTAGACATATACATCCCAAGCAGTCCCAATCCTTCCTGTCAATTTCCTTTCTTTTTCTTATCAGCTAAAGTCAAATACTGAGAGTAGACACACAGATCGCCAGCCAAGCACCGTCTCTTATCTAATCTCCAATAACCATCAACAGCTGAAGCTCATAGCTGCAGTTATTACAGAGGGCAGAAAGGGAAATGGAGGAGGATAAAGAAGGAAGAATCAAAACAAATAAAGTTGAGCCTGCTAATATTCCACCATGCTCGTCCTGTATTTTCACCCTGTTTCTAAGTTGTTGTTGTTTTGGGGGTTTTTTGCTAACACTTCTGTACACATAACTCCAGCAGGACTGAAAGTCCTTCAATTAAATGCAGACAAAAGACAAATAATCTTATCTGTTCACAGTTACATTCATTCCAAAACCCTAAACTGTGCAAACTCTCACCTACATGTGTCCCATCTAAATGGACACATGAGGGGGTTACAGTTTTGCCACTGACTCTTATTGAACACTCAGATGTTTCAGATGTTGAAAGGAAATGTCATTTCTCTGTGGGAGGAAATACTGCCACCTATTTTTCTTACAAAGTAGTATTTTAAGATTATCTTTGAACTGCACTGTGTTTACCTGTTGTTTTTAATTAGGTTGCATGTAGTAACTATGTATGTTCATGACTTTTTCACATGAAAGTGTAAAATTACCAGTATAACTAAGAAATACAATAAAGACAAGAGAGAAGAACAGACAGCATGTGAACCTTGATGTATTTCATCAGGTAAAGCGATGACAGTGTTGAAAGTCCTTCTTATTGTAGTAGGTCGAGCCCACGTTTGGCTCGGGGAAGGTGTGAAAAATAGCCAAACCCCCTATTTAACACTAATGGACTCAACCATTACAGTCTTGTGAAAACAGTCTAAGTGGAGGAGCATTAGTATCAGTCTAGCTTGTGTGTATGAGAGTCTGACCTGCAACTGAGAGTCAAGATGATAAATGAGTGTTTGCGTAGCTTTCTGTATGTGTGTGTATCCACAAGACTCCACGTCTGTGCTCACAGGTTAAGTGTGTGTGTGTGTGTGTGTGTGTGTGTGTGTGTGTGTGTGTGTGTGTGTGTGTGTGTGTGTGTGTGTGCATATTGTGATTTAAGCTGTTACAAATAGATTCATTTGACTGCAGTGACTCTTTTTTCCATACTAATTACGCAAGTCAACGATGGCTATGCAAGCACAGCAACAGTTCCTTCACTCACTTTTAATTATACAGTAGAACATAGCTGAGAATCACTTTTCTGACTTAACTTCAAAATCCACTCAGGAAAAAACATGAGCATGAACGTTTTTGAGCCACATGCCTTAATCTGTCACACGCACAAGCATTTGAAATTACTGCAGCAGTTGCCAAACAGCAGAAGTAGAGCAATATTTAATCTAAACTTTTGACCTTTGGCCTCCATATGGTGTTATGTCCAACCACAGAGCAACAACAGTGTCATTACAAGTTGCTTGAAAGTCATGCAGCCTCCGAGATGGAATAATTTTTGTCCGTTTTTCCCAGAGAGATTCCTGGGAACTAAAAGAGGGCTTTAATGGGTCAGAAAGGTCTAAAACAATAAAGAAAAGTACAGTATATTTGTTTGTTAATGAGACGTTTGAGCAAGCAGACAGTTGTAAACACTTCTTGAGAACTCATTGCTATTTGACTGTCTCTGCTGCCCTCTAGTGGTCTAGTGGAAGTGCTACAGGAAACAGGAAGCCAAGGCAACCTAGACCTTAACAGAATTTTCAAGTACAATGTAAGAACACTTGTTTTTCACTTTTGCAACTTTAAATATATGTTTCAATGCATTTAATTTAATAAGGAAAATCATCAGCATCATCAGCTAAAATTCATGTAAATGTCCAACAAATCTTCAGCAATAATATAATGCTGTTATGTCACTATGGACCCAAGAAATGTTTCAAGCAATTTGTTAAATCTGTGCCACAAAGAATAAAGGAAATAAGAAGTCAAAGGGGATAACCAACCCAGTAAGCGCACCACATAACTAATGAAGTGGCCAGTGAGTGTATACTATATGTAATGACTACATTCCCTTAAAAGAATGTCAAGAAAAACATCAGGTTCATGTTTGCCGTGCTGCTTCCAGGTCCTGTAAGTTGCACCCTTCCCTACTACTGGCTCCCACTGATCCTGGTTTTCATGTCATTGGCTTAAGTCTGAGTCCTGCAGCCAATGGATGCTCTCCAGATGGCCTATATAAGCCACCTGAAGTTGCACTTCATGGCCTTAGGCCCTGTTTTGATTGTCTGGGGGGCTATGGGCTATAGAGTGCGTGCTGTTAGTTGTAGTTTTCTTGCCTGTTTTTCTTAGGTTTCTTATATTTCCATCTAGAGGTGATGGCCAAGTGAAGCTTTGAAGCACTGAAGCTTGTTTTGAAAAAGGGTTCATTACTCAAGGCTTCTCAACACAATCCTCTTTGGTGGCATCCGATGGTCAAAATATGAAGAGCAGCTTGGTTTGTTGGGGGGTGTAAAAAATAATGTTATGTTAATGTGAGTAACAAATAATCCCGATGAATAAACTTCCCTTGTTTAAAAAGGTGGTCTACATTTGCATGTGATTTATTGACATTTTTTTTAACGCAATAGGTTAAAAAAGACATTATATTTAATAATTTACAACACAGTCATATAACATGTTGGAAGTATGTTTGTGCTGAGGACACTGTCCCCTAATGCTTATGTAATTAAACATTGGACAGGTATATTTATATATAAATAAAGATTTAACTCAGTATTCACGTTACTGGGGCTCAGATCCTCCTGTGTCACAACAGCCCTTTGCATATCCTCCTTTATTAGATTTGTAGGTCTTCTTCCTCTCTGACCTTGCAGCTCCATCGTAGTGCCTACATCTAAAGTCCCTATGGTGGAGTTGAACTAAGGACTTGATTGCACCACCGTGTTCCGCACACTTCAATAACCCTTCATTAATTATTAACAGCAGATCTGAAGCAGTTGTAACATAAGATGAATTATTCAGGATTGCAAATATTATCAGTGATGTTCAGAGAACCCAGTGACAATCAATAAGGAATTGAATTGACAAATTCTTATCAATTCCCATCCCTAAACAAGAGTGAACAATTTTTAGGCTGGCTGTGCTGATGTTCTGGATCGTCTGGGCGACTGTAAATCTGTGGAAGTCTACCCATGGTTTTTCACTGTCTTTTTACTGGACAGTAAATTGGGTAACTTCTGCTGACTACACAGAGAGTCTGCTGAATCTGTGCTTCCACACACACGTGGCTTAGCAACAAAGATCCACACACCACATTTAAGCTACACCTGCTTTGTGCTGACGATAATATTATATGATTTACCAAAAATAAATACTGAATGTCATCATTTAACTGACAACCATATACTGGTGATAAATTATCTACTTCAATGCTGTATTTCAGTTACTTAGGTATTTACAGCAAACGTTGCATGAACTTTGCTATAACTTAAATACTGCTCATTGTCACTTCTGCGTTCATGGATAGATTCCACGGCACATATTACAACTATTAATGTCACATTAACATTCTCAGTGTTAGATGCCCCTATGCAGCTAGGTTTGTTTTGTGTTGGCAACAGTATTTCATGCCTATCAAAAGAGAGATGCTTCAGCACCCCCAAAATGAACCAAAGCACCCCAAAGATTTCTTACTCTTCTGACAATATTTGCTGTTTGTGTGACACACTACTAAAAATATAAAAAGCATACAGTACTTGGTTGAGACGTAACATTTTAACAACAAAAGTATAGATACCCCCCCTCCCATAATGGTTTGTTCCAGCTCGCCTCTCCCCTACTCTGGCTCTGGCGCTCTAGCTGCCAGAGCCATGGTGGCTGAGACGCAGCTGAGCGGAGGTGTAAGTGCCTGGCTTAAAACAGGACATATTAGCTACATTTAACCTTTAGTTATTCTTTATATATATATATTGTGTTCATGATTCCTTCTTCTTTGAGACCCTTTCTGCTGAGGCTGCGGTGAACAGTATGGATCAACTTCAGGACCAGATGTAAGTTTTAGATCCTGTTTCAGGTCTTTGCTGAATTTTTTTTTCTGTTTCTTAAGAACATGACATTGGGAACAAATGCTGTGTTTTTGTGACTCGCTGCTAGTAACAAAGTGCTTAAAGATAATATTTAAAAATGGGTTATTTACAAATTTGGCTGTAAAAATATAAAATATTGAAATATTTTCAAAAGCCCTCAGAACTATTGCTGTCAGCTCCCTGGAAGTGAAATTGAAAGAAATGAGGGTTGACTCAAGAGTTTTGCACAGTACAGTGTGTGGTGCAAGGGGATTATTTATTTATTTATTGTGAATCAAAATATCATTAATATTCGGAGAAATTATTTATGGAGCTTTTGTGTTTTATAGGATGTTGACAGAAGGGCGAGCTTAGTCTGTGTTACTTCAGAAACCTTGTGATAATCTGTATAGGACCTAGTTTCATAGTTTCTGGATGTTTTTGGTGTAGTTCTGTTGGTTGGGGGGCGGTAACTAATATAGTAATTTTTTTTCTGTCTTTAACCGGTAGGACCATCTGTTGGGTGACTGTTACCAACAAAAATAGAAAACAAAAACACTTTTTTACTCAGGTACTTCATGAACACGGTATGAATAAAATTCTAACGTCTGCATTGGATCTTTGACTGTATCAGTAATAGTTTTTTCACAAATTGAAAGTTTTATTGTGAAAAACCCCACCGGACGTACTTTATTCTCCTTGGCGAAACGCGTGACGCACAGGAGAGTAGCAGTGGACAAAAACACAGACTTGCCGTTCAGATTTAGTTGTAAGTACAGTGCATAATAGTACAAATTCTTTTGTGTTTAAATTTTCTATAAATTGTGTTACAAAGATGAAGGTGTGCTCGGAATATGCAGTTTGTTGAGGGGAGCTATGTTGTGGTTTGCTACCTGGCTAGCAAAACTGAACGTTACAGCAAAACTGATTATCATCGGTTTGGTTGGAAAAAAGCACCAACGAGCTTCTCTAAGTGTGCTTGAGCTGTTGCACGGTGACGCAAAGTGTTCCGGTGATGTTATCTGGATCCTAAAACAGTTACGTGAACGTATCAGGTGCTGTTGTTTCACCTTCAGTGGTTTTGTGATTCCTGATGCTGGACTCAGCTTCACTCAGGACGCGTTTGTTTGATCCTGTAGAGCCGCAGATACCTGAACATTACACGGAAATCGTTCACAGGAGGAAGCCAGTTTTGGTGTTCACAAACACCAAAACTGGCACATATACTGTTTTTATGTTTACTTGTTTGATAAAGCTCATTAACCATGCGAAAACTCAAGATGGTGGCCTTTTCAACATGGCTGTTAACAAGGGCATCAACAAATATTAATTTTATTTATTTATTCAGATAAAGCCAATTAGCATCATATTATTAGGGCATAATAACTGATTGTTGCAGCTTTAGATGACTTTAGCATGTTGTTTTGTTATAATAATATGATGATGCATTAGTATATCTATATTAAACCTGCAAAATGATAAGCAGCTCAATATTTAAAATTAAGTGCGCTGAGTCTAAAATGTAATTGAATAGAAGTGGAAGTACTTAAAGTACAAGTATATTGAACGTGTTTGTTAGTAAAGCAATTCCAGAAGTGCACTTTTTTGTACCACTAGTCTATCAGCTTCTCCAATAGTGTCAGTTAGATTTGAAATTTTACTTTCTGATAGTTTTTTTTTAATGTTTTGCATTCAGGCCACAGAGCATCACCAGGCATCCCTCTCAGAGTATACACAGCACTGCAGTGGACGAACCAAGGAACACCGCATGGAAACAATTCAGCTTTGATGTGAATGAGTCCAAGCTACAGAGGCAGTTGCTCAGCTATTAGCTTGACGATCGTTGGGGTTGTCTGTCCAGTCTACAAGCAGTAGTCGAAACCTCTCCACCTCCAGCATGAGTGAGCTAACAGACTTTGAAAAAGGCAAAATAGTCGGCGCGCGTATTGGAGGCATGTCTGTGAGCGAAACTGCTGAGCTGTGTAACGTTTCAGCCCGAACAGTGATGAAAGTCATGAGTGCTTATAAGAATTATGGATTTGCTGCATCAGCACAGAAAAAAAAAATACGCAAGCCACAGAAAAATACAGTTGCTAATGGAAAAGCGGCCAGGGCGAAAGTGGTTCCCGAGTCTAAGGTCGCAACACAAAATCCTGATGAAGACATGGACACACCTGAACCCAAGACCCAAGAAGATGAGTAACTCGGTCTGATGAGCTGTACTTTGATCCTTATGTTACATTTAGACTTTTTCTGTTTTCAGAAAGCCACAGAATGCCTTTATTTAACCAACGCTTTTCCTCTCTGCTGAGAGATTATCTCTTTTAAAAAAAAGAATCTCAATTACTTTATTTATGGTAAACTAATTTTACTGTTTAGTTTAAAGAAATTCGACATAAGAATGGCCAAAAATGATTTTAAACTTTTTACTGATGTGAACTGGCTGTGTTGTAAACTCATACTTTCTTCTTTTTTTCTTTTTGAACAATATTGCATATTTTCAACAAATAAATTTTAAACGTGAATCTTTTTGCGTCTTTTCTCTCTGTGTTAATGACCCTATTTCATTTCTCAAATTGCACATCCTCTCTGAGAGACTGAGAGGAGGCAACAGGCAGTTAGAAAATTAGACGTCCTTCAAAGCTCTCGATTAAATACCATGGGGGAACAGTGTACATACATTTTGTTAAAGCACAACTGCTGTACTGAGATTAACTTCTGGGTCACCGGCAGGAGAGTAAATAAATAAAACTTCTTTTTCTTTTTTATTTAGACTTACTGCTTTCGCCATCTATTTAGAGAGCAAGGAGGACACTCCATTTGACAGTTTGTCAGCAGCTGATTGGTCCACTAACCAGGACATCACTGCTTCAGCATTCAAACTCATGGAAGCGCCATATGACAGTGGACATTGGGGTACCTAAGTGACAGTGCTCCAACGCAGTGGCTGGGTTTCCTGCTCATCTGTCAGGTGACAGTGTCCAAAGGAGATAGTCACCACTTTAAAAGCAGTGTTCAAATCAGTATGAGTGACTTAACAGAGTTTGAAAGGTGCCAGATTGTTGCTGCACGGCTGTCGGGTGCATCTGTCACAAAAACGGCACAGCTGTTTAACGTGGCAAGGGGAACAGTGTCAAGAGTCATGACTGTGTATATCAAACATGGACGAACAGCATCAGCAAAAAAGAACAGCGGGCGCAAGTCAGAGCTCACTGAAAAGGACAGACAGACGCTTCTCCAGATAGTCGATGAACACCCCGAGTGCACCGCCTGTAAGATAACCTCAGAGCTGAATAGACACCTCTCTCACGCGGTCTCTGTAAAGACTGTACGGCGTGAGCTGCATAAAGCTGGTGTCTTTCGAGGAGCATCCAATCAGAAAGCAGAGATAGAAACTGATTCTCCAAAGTTCGATGGAAAGAACAGCGAGCCTTACAAACAATGTGAAGCACAGACGCTATCTGAACCCCAGGGTGCTGTGCACAGATACAACACAGACGAAGCTGGACCCCAAATTTGAACTTGAAAAAGATCACTACTTTCAAAGGTTTCTTGACAGGAATAAAGAGCCTGAACCTCAGACTAATTAAAATTACCTCATCTGATGGTACATTTCAACCTTTTTCATTCTTGAGTGAACTCAGCTGTCACTTATGTATTCTGTGTGCTTTACATTATGAGCCGTGAAGAGTGGCTTGCACAGAGATTTATTTTATTTTACCAGGTTTGCTAATAGGATTTTCAGTTATCCAGCCATAATAACACTGTTTTAATTAAATGATAAAACAGTAAAACTAATAGATTTCTCTGAAATAAAATAACCAAGGCAAAGCTAACAGGCTACGGCATGCAAATATATTGAAAATGAAAAGTAATAGGTTCAATGATTAATATTTAAATAGAATCGCATGTATTACAGTACTAAAGTAACTGCAGTGATTTAGCTTGTGCTTGTGCTTCACACGGTGACGCAACAACAGACCCGGAAGTGCAGCGCCAACCACAAACACACCTGTGACAGCGCCGCTGTTACTCTGTGGAAGAGGGTTCACGTGTCCAACCGTGAGAGGTTTGACCTGTGTTTTCATCCGTTTTCTCGGCGTCGGGGCGAATATGTTTGCAGTATTTATGTTTTTTATGCAAAGAACGTTTTAAACCTCAACATGAACGTGTGACGGTAGAAAGGTGTAAGGCTACGTTTAGCCAGGTTAGCTTTGCTTTCTTAGCTTTTCTAACTGAAGCTGTGCAATAATGACTGATTGTTTTATTTTTAAGGTGGACAGCATTAGGCGGTTCAGTAAAACTCACTCGGTTTCCCGAAAAGAGCACATGACTGATTAAACCATTTTAGCTGTCTTGTTGCATTCGTGTCCTGACTGATTAGCTGTTAACCTGTTTCTTTTCGGGGGGTTCTGGAAGTGCTGGAGGTGAACTGGTGTAGAGAACAGTGGGTATGATTTTCAGGGGCCTGCACTACGAAGCAGAATTTCGTCTACTGCAGGTTTTCTGTACTGCCAAGGTGGTTCACTTCTCACCGAGGTACATCACCATGGTAACTGATGTTGCAGACGATGGACATTACATTAGTGATCAACAGGTATAAAGTCACCGCCCACTGACCAGTCTCTCTGAAAAAAAGCGTCACCATGGCAGATCCCCCGGGTCTCTGTGCAGCTGTAGAAAACAGCTCATCAGAGCAGACATAACTTTTCTGCAGATAGCAGGAGAGTAAAGATTTGCAATCGCGTCTTTGTGTTTCCCCGATGAGCATCAGTAATAATTAAAATTCATTTAAATTTTACAATAAATTTACTTAGGTAATATATTATATACATATTAGTGTATTAAATATATTAGTGTAGTATATTATCCTAAAGTAGGGCGTCCATTTACACCCAGTACCTATAGACCTTATATCAAATTTCCATAGGCAGAATGTATGTTTGAATTGTGTTTTTATTTTTTTTTCTTCCCTCTTCCTGTTCTCATCCCATTAAATACCACCAGGGCAGCAGCTAAAAGAATAAAAACTAAAACTTTTTTAAATGTATGTTTTGGGCTTTTAATCCTTTATCTGATTGTACAGTGGAAAGAAGACAGTAAAGCTTGGAGAAAGACACCAAGTAAATAGCCTTAGTACAAATTCACACCAAGGCCCTCTGCATTATCCATATAGCATGGATCACCTGCTCATCCAGTTGTCCTATATATAATACATACTTTACTTGACTCAGAGTCATAATACTTTTTAAGGAGCCTGAAAGTACAGAACTGTTAGTTGGTAGGGTACTGGGGGCGCTAGTTAGAATTCATCCCTATAATTTGTCCCTCTATTAGCACACTAATTGCTAATCAACACAAAGAGAAAGACAACTGTGTATTGTTATTTCATTGTGTTTGAAATTTTAACTTCTGGTATTTTCTTCTTTCATGATTTTTGCATTCAGGCCAAGGAGTAAAACCAGTCATCTCCATCTACAGTGCTGTGCAAAAGTCTTGAGCCACCTTTTGTTTCTCTATATTTTGCTTCCCAAGGAGCCAGACTTGCTTGTAATTTTTAAAGTTGTTTTGAGCATCAAATTTCCAGGCTTTCTGAAGGTCTTTTTGCAAGTTTTTCCTTTGGACGTTGGCTTCATTGGAGCATAGAAAAGACATTTAACTCAAGGAATGAAGTAGTGTTGTGTTAACCCGTGATGAAAATCATAGCAAAGAACCAGTTATAAATGGTATATTTTGACAGTTTGTTCATTTGTTCTCATTTCTTTAGTTGCATCTTTAGTTAAATCAAGAAAAAAATGCCAAAGATAACACGGTTTGACAGGCATAAAATAGTACTTTTGCACCAACAAGGTGAACCCCAAAGAACTATTAGCCGAAAACTTGGCATATCTCGACATGGTGTGCAGTGTGTCCTTAAAAAATTTCAGCAAACCGGACAAGTGGAAGACAAAAGAAGAAGTGGCCGACCTAAAAAACTATCTACAACAGATGAACAGTATCTGAAAGTCATGTCCTTAAGAAATCGTAAAAGATCCAGCAAAGACCTGACACAGGACCTGAGAGATGCATCTGGCCCTTCAGTTGATCCAGCTACTGTTCGCCGTAGCCTCATCAGAAATGGTCTCAAATCATTCTTAAAGAAGGGAAAGGGGGAAGAAAGGCTGACGTACAATATACTCAGCACTGGAATGGATAAAAGAAGAGAAGCAGTCAACACTACCCCGTCCAGTATGAGTGAGTTAACAGACTTTGAAAAGGGCCACATAGTTGGTGCACGGATTGCAGGACTGTCAGTCAGCGAAACTGCCGACTTATGTAACGTATCAAGCCAAACAGTGGAGAAAGTAATAAATGCTTATAATGAACACGGATTTACTCCATCAGCAATGAATAAAAAATATAAGCCACAGAAAAATGCTGGCGCTACTGAATCCAATCCAAGACCAGTTCCTGACTCTAAGACTGAAAAACAAAATTCTGATGAAGACGTAAACACATATGTATCCAAGATTAAAGATCATGAGTAACTTGGTCTGATGTGTTGTATTTTGAGCTTTCGGTTGCATTTGGACTGATTCTGTGTTGATAAAGCAACAGTATGCCTTTATTTAACCGACAGTTTCCATCTGTGCTGAACTTTTTCATTTATTCACATTTTCATTTTTTTTGAAAAGGTTCAAAACGCTTTACTTTTTATTTACTTGAGATAGACTTCCACAGAATGCCTTCACAAACCTTCATTCTTTGTCCAAGCTGGATGTGAGCAAACATGGGTCTCTGTGCAGACTGACAAATATTCATAAAAGTAGATCAACTTGAAAATATTTAACAGTATTCCATTATAATGTTATAATATATTGCTCCTTATTTATAGACCGATGTTTGGCTGTGAATGTGTTGGCTGGTTTACACCGTGTGTGTATTATATTGTAAGGCAAAGCTTTTTTATTTTGCATGCATCATGAAGAGCTCTTATTAAAAATGAATATGGAACAAGATCCCTAGAAAATAAAGACTTGTGCTTCTACTATCTCCTCTGAATTACTAACTTGTTCTTTTAAAATATTATGCTAGTGACTGGAGAATATCAATCCATCCATTTTCTTAACTGCTTATTTAGTTCAGGGTTGTGGTAGTGGAAATGTGTAATGTTTTTCACCCATTCACACACACGTTCATACAAGCAATTCATTTTTATTACTATTACTGTAATATTGAAGCTTTAGGGGAAAGGCTGTACGGCCCTATTATATACAGACAACAGCAGTTACTCATGGGGCCTCCCACCTTCTAGAGAGTGAGTCGTAGATTGAAGTTCCAAGAAGTAATAACTTGAGCAATGTCAGACACTCCCCTTTCTTTGTAATACATAGATATATCTATTAATCATATAAAAAATAAGTTACTATGTGGGTAGGTTGTTTTTTTACGTTGAAATGTTTTTCTATAATGAGTGTAAGGTAAGGTGGTTGTAGCTGTTGTGTGTGGTGCGCATGCGTGTCACATAACGCAGCAACAGACCCGGAAATGCGAAGCCAACCGTAAACACAGCTGTGGCAGTGCTGCTGTTACTTTCTGGAAGATGGTGTACGTGTCCAACGGTGAGTGGTTTCCCTGCTTTAACGGATTCTTTGTTTGTTTGATATTTATTAGGTGTTTTTATACATTTTAGAACATAACCACCGCATGAATGTGTGAAAAGTGTTAGGTTACATTTAGCCATGTAGGATGTTAGCTAGCCTGGTTGAATCTGCGTAGCAGAAAGAAGTGCTGAGCTGATGAACCTTAGGTGGTGTTTTAAAACTTCGTCGCCTTTCCAGAATCCGATATGTGACTGCGATTTCGTTTGGGCTTCAACTTCATAGTGGAACGAAATTTATCTTTCTTTAAAACTGTTTTGAAATGTGCTGCAACTCGTTTATGCCCTGATTAGCTGTTAGCCTTTGTGTACTGAAGGCCAGCTAAGGAGTAAATCCGGGTTAACGATTGGCTGGTGCACTCATGATTATTATACATGTATTCCCGTCTTGCAATGTGAACAGCATCACAGATCCCTGCTGTCTGACCCACCTCTGTGTTTCTCCATCAGGCCAGGTCCTGGATAGCAGGGCACAGTCTCCATGGCGCCTGTCTTTACTGGTTGATCTTTTCTGGGGAGCAGTGGAGTTTATTGGCCTCTTGTAAGTCAAATGAGAATTAAATGAAATAAATAAAACAAAATAGCCACCTTTATTTAACATAATGGATGAGTGACCTTTTGAATAATCATTAATATTCTCATTGCCTGTATTTAAGGTTCGTTAAGAGTTGTTTGATTGTATTTACTGTTGTATTTTCACATGTTTTTCTACCTTAAAAAGATGCTGAAAATCTCTTTCTTCCGCTAAAGATAGATGACTTACAGTTTCTCTAATACTGCTAATCTGTTGCCTGTAAAACTGGTTGGAATGTGGTGTAATAAACTTACAATATAGTGAGTAAGCAAGAGGCTTTTCTTAGAGCCTCCATTATGGTTTATTCTGAATTAAGCACAAGCCCCCACTCTTTTTTTTTCTTTTACCAGTTTCAAAACCATGTTTCACCCCGACATGTCAAAGAATGGAAACTCTGTTTCATCACGCTTCACTGACGGCAGAGGGTAAGTCCCTAAAACACCATTAGTTGTGTCACACACACATACACACACTGAACACCAATTCTGCACTACCTTTATGTTAAACACTGAAAATTACGTAATCCGATGTAGGAGCAAGCTAGCTTATTAGGAATTGTGTGTCATGTGTAACACAAAGTTAATAAGATGCATGTGATGTTATTTCTTTTTCAGTTGTATCTAAAAAATTGTCATAATCCAGAGAATGACAAATGCAGTTTAACAAAGCTGTTGCTCATTTCAGCACTTGAATTAATTTATATTTAAGCTGTTTAACGCATTAACGCTGACAGCACTAATTTATACCACTTGTTCCTCACATTCTTGTCTACTGTTGGTTATACAGTCCTCCAGGTCCACCTGGTGGAAGAAGGAGGATGGGAAGAATAAACCATGGTGCAGGGCCCAGTCCTCCACCAATGGGTGGAGGAGGATGAGGAAGGTGAGAATTTTTTATTGTCTTTTTTTATTAAACAGTCCATTTTAGTATCAGCTCATATGTAAAGTGAAATTAATTTCAAAGGATGAATGACACAGAAACAAAATGTGCATGTCAGTTTGCTGTATATGTGCTTGTGTAGTCATTAGGGCTGCCACGATTAATCGACTAGTCACGATTACGTCGACTATTAAAATTGTCGACGACTAATTTAATAGTTGACGCGTCATTTGACGCTTTGTAAGATCCCAAAAGACGCAGGAATAAGCAGTAGGATTTAAGAGTGTAATAACAGACTGAAACAGAAGACGGCAGCACTGCATGTACAAGGATGCCAGCTGCCGTTAAACCCTGAAGAAGAAGAAGCTGTGTCCCAGAATTGATAGCGCGGCCCTGCTCAGTTGTCAACAATGACGGCAGCTAGTTAGTTTTAATATTACTCTTATTATTGTTTCTGGCTCACAAAATAAACGTTTAACATATTTTCAGGCAAGAATGTAGCTGTGTAAACTTCAAATATCTGCTCAGCTTATCAAGACACATATTTTCAAAAGCACTCCAACGTTTTCGGAGACGTCTGTTACCCACCAGCTCGATAGCTAGCCGGGGTTCAAGGCTCACTAGAGCCGGTGAGAACACTGGACTCCCGGCAAATCGTTTTCAAAACCACCGCCGTCTTTCGCTACTTAGGTTAAAGATGATATATAAGTCACTTAGATAACTTAAAAGTGATATTGTTTGGCTTTTTTTAGTATTTTATTTATTCCTGAGTAAATCGGTTTGGCTGAGATTAAAGTTATAGTTTTTACACAGCTGAATAAACGTCAAGCAGACAACTGATTATCAGAAGTGTGAGATGCTCAAGAATATACTCCGGTGTCCTGTTATATAGGGTGGGCCATTTATATGGATACACTGTAATAACATGGGAATGGTTGGTGATATTAAAGTCCTGTTTGTGGCACTTTAATATATCTGAGGGGCAAACTCCTCAAGATAGGTGGTGACCATGGTGGCCATTTAGAAGTCGGCTGGATTGTCAACCCTCTTCTCCCACTCTTCACACACTGATAGCAACACCGCAGGAGAAGTGTCAGCACAGGCATCCAGTATCCGTAGTTTCAGGTGCTGCACATCTCGTATCTTCACACCATAGACAATTGCCTTCAGATGACCCCAAAGATAAAAGTCTAAGGGGGTCAGATCGGGAGACCTTGGGGGCCATTCAACTGGCCCACGACACCAATCCACTTTCCAGGAAACTGTTCATCTAGGAATGCTCGGACCTGGCACCTAGGGCTGGCCCATATCATACCGTTCACGGTAATACCAGTATAATGTTGGGCAACGATAAGAAAATGAAATATTGCGATAGAATATGGGTAAAACGCGCATGCGCAGTGCCTTTGTTTTCATATGCACATGGCGGAAAAAGCATGACGGCGACGGAGAATGAGGAGAGTGAAAGCGGATCGTTAAATGAAACGGATGAACCAGAATTGGTTTGTAAAAATACTGCAACTGCAGTGGTGTGGCATTGGTTTGGCTTTTGTCCGTCAGATACACAACAAAGCACTATTTTTTGTGGTGGTGGAGGCCAACGGGTGGATGAGGGAAAGGGGAGGCAGGAGGAGCAGAGACCGAGGCGGCCGCCGGTCCAAGTGTCAGGTGAACTGAACTTCAGGTAAGAAGTTATGACCTGCAGTCTATCTGGGTCAGATATAAACCAAGTTTAGGAGTTTATTTTCGTTGTGCTGACTTTTTCGTACTGCGCTGCTAGCTAGCTAGCATGACGGAGTTTCTATACAGCTGGGTGGGTGCTATGATGTTACTGATGTGAACTTTATTTTATTCATAAGGTTAATTATTAGAGTTGCCAACCGTCCCCTAAAAAATGCAATCGTCCCGTATTCAGAGAAAAAATTACGCGTTTTGTATTGAGGTGAAAAGGAACAGTTTGTCCCGACTTCAGCTACAATGAAAAAGACACAAAGCTGGAGTTATTTCTGTGTCTTTGCTGCACAGCTGCCTCTTCTCCTCTCATTCTCTCCCATCAATGATCAGCTGATCGGCTTTTCTCTCTTGTTTGTTTATCGCCCACTTTGCGCCAGAAAGAGGAAACCAGCGGATGTCGCGCTAAACAACAGCAGCACGTTTAAGCTTGATCAGCTGTTGTTAGAATTTATTTAATATTAATTTCTAGTATCAGCTGATGTTTGCTGGAGCCACAGCTGTAAAGCTGCTGGTCATGATATCGGTTTGGATATGTGGTGAGAGGGAAACATGAAGATGAAACCAGGAGATGTCCTTACTGAATCATCAGAGCTGAACAGGTGATGGAGAAACAGGTTTACCTTTTAGGTGACATGAATGAGTTGAAGGGAAGTTATGAACTGTTTCTGAGAGACAAATAACACCAGGATCCTTTTTTAGTAGCTGACAGCTGGTAACTGTGCAGGGGCGGGTCTAGCAAAGTGTTGCCAGGGGGGCAGGTAGGGCATTAACAGGGAGAGGGGGCACAAAGAAATACTTTTCTTTCTTATTCTCATTTAAAATGTCTAGCTTTTAAAAAATAATTATCTGAATCTTACAACAAACGATTGATAGATTGATGCATATATACCATCAAAACAGTGACATCACTGTCACAACAGCGTTTGTTTTCATTCAAAGGCTTTATGATTTTTCCTATAATGGTGGGCCGGTCTCTAGTCAAATGCCCGGGCCGATTTTTTGTCCCAGTCCAGCCCTGTATGCAGCTCATCTGCAGTCTGGTGTTACCTACATCTTCCTATTCGGAAGGCAGAATTTCCGAGTTCTGAGTACAATCGAAAGCACCACAACTGCAGTTTTTGTGTTGGATGTAAAAAGCACACATGACGCTGTGATGTAGGCTAGAATCATGGCGGCAGTCAACGGCGGTCCAGGCGTGGGATTTCTCTCGTGGAAATATGCACATTATTTTTTCCTTTCTATTGGTAGGTGGCACAGTGCACTTGTGGCAAGTAAGCAAGCTAGAAGACTGGCAATCTTGCTGGGTATCCAGTTACGGAAGCAACACATTAACAAGAGAATTCTGAGTAAAACCAAAGTTACTTTCCCTAGTAACTAGTTACTTTGAAAGTAACGAGTAACTTGAAGTAACTGAGTTACTTTTGATAGAAGTAACTAGTAATGTAACTAAGTTACTAATTTAAAGTAACTTACCCAACACTGGTCACCAGCCATCTTGAGGAGTTTGCCCCCTCACATATACTAATGTGCCACAAACAGGACTTTAATATCACCAATCATTCCCATTTTATTACGGTGTATCCATATAAATGGTCCACCCTATATTTTAGATAGCAAGGAGCAGACAGCTGAGTTTATTAAACTCCACTGAAACAATCTGCAAATGTCATTAAAATTTAATAAACTATCATCTTGACTTTATTTTTAGTTAGCACATACCTTAAACACTTCAAGCTGTAAGCTAATGATAGTTATATAAGAGCAGATGCATGCTGGTGCAATAAGCTGTACGTTTTATGTCCAATGGATGCATGATCTGATTAGTCGACTAATCGCAAAAATAATCGATGACTAGTCGACTATTAAAATAATCGTTTGTGACAGCCCTAGTGGTCATATTGATGGAAAGGTTTTTGTAGTTTTCTTGTGTTATATCTATTTGCCTTTCTTTACTAAGGTTACATTGTACTGAGTTCTAGATAAGTGCTACTTTTGTGTAATAACTGTTAGGGTTATCATGATCTGATCACTTGATCATTAACAAAAAATACTGGGGGGTGGCCAGTGCTACTCTTCAGCCTCCTACTACATGGACCTATGGCAACACCATCACCCTACTGGAAAGTAGCCCTCAGCCTTTTATAGCTGAAGAGTAAACAATTAACTCCTTTTTTTATGCATTTTAACATTACTCATTATTACTCATGAATGCATTTAGGTTATTACCTTGGGGGACCTAGCCTAACAAAGAAACTGATTATATATGGCCGTGATATGAAAACACTGCCTGACTGTTATATTACCCGCTCCTCTCTCTAGGTAAACGCCTACACATGCCGTGTAGGCGTGGGGCCTTGCACAGTGTCTTAGAAGCCAAGGAAAGATGATAAAGTCACAGTGCTAAGGCCCTTCCTCATCAGCTGTCACTGTCACAAGCAGTTTCTTGACGCCTTTCTGGGAATTCCTACACGTAGGGGCCAGAACGGCTGATACCACAGCTATCCACATCACTTCTTCCCTCATTTTCTGCGTCGGCTTTTCCAACTTGCAATGTCACCAGTTTCTTAGATATGGGTTATGGTTCCTGGGAGTCATCAGCTAATGTATTTTTTTGTATCCTTCTGTTGAATAAAAAAAAAATACTGAGTGTGTCTCCTGCTATTATTGTCACATTTGGTAATGACACAGCTTGGTTCCACAAAGAGCTGGTCGGTACTAATAGCAGTATCACACCTTTGGCTCAGCACTAATTGTTAGGATATCTAAAATCAATGGATAATTTGGTAATGGCACAGGTATACATTGTCTTTTTTTTTTTAACTCAAATTGCAAAAGTTGATTAAGACTTGATTATATCAGTCTTGTGTGTGACTATGATATAATTCCAAAGAGTACACTTAATCACTTAATGTTTCTATCAATTCCAAATATCTTGTACCAGGTATCATGGGTTTACTGTATTTAGAATTCCAGACATTCATGAACATTCAGAGCATTGTGATACAACTGCAGTACATGACATAAAACTGTCAAACTTATTTAATACTGTTCAGAAGTAACAGAAATATCTGCATTGTCTTAAACAGCCAGGAAAAAAAAACACTGGTGACTGTGCTAGAATTGTCAGAATTTGCTGTCACACTATGTATAGAGTTTATTTAAGGAATTAAATCTTTTTTCTGGAAAAACAGTTCTCACTCTTCCTTTATTTACTGCAGAAATGTGCTCGACAGTTTGCCAATTTCATCCTTCTGCAGTCCACTGAACAGTGGGACAGTTTGAGTCACCATTTCAAGTAAGAAGAGCCTGTTTTCACCACACAAAGGCAGCTCTTTCACGGAGCATTCGGACACCAAAGCGGTGCCATTCCCTCTGGTGGATCCACATTTCTTGCGTGGTGTCCAAACATGCCAGCACTGCTCCACCTTTCCACGAGATCAGCCGAGGATCCATGTCCTAGAGCACATACGTGTCATATAAAATACATTACAGGATCAGTCTGCAGTATAAAGTTATCTGTCTTTTGAAGACAGATGCAGGTCTGTGACCTTTTCTGAGATATACTAAGGTAATTTTGGGGTACCTTTGGACGTGTGACAACTTCCACATTGTCTACCAGCCTTCTGAAGGATGGTGGCATCTTGTTGATGATGCGGTGAAGAAGGAATTCCTGAACTCCATGAAACATGAGCCCCCCTCCCACAACCAGGATGGAGCTGTACATCTTTCGTTTGGTTTCATCTGATGCTGTAAATGAAATGAGTACAGAGGCTCAAACAGGATATTCCATGGAAGTTTTTATTCTCATCACTAGATCTTTGAATATAAAAACAAAAATTAACTTCATCACTTACCACAGCAGTCGATGCTATGCAGGACTGCCTTATCTAATCCCAATGCTTTGCTCTCAAATTGGCTCATGATGGCCGTCTTCCTGGACAGATGGGCAGACACAGGCTCTTCCACCTCTCCTGCTCCCATCAGGGACTCTCCATGGGCAGCCCCAAGCTCTGTTTCCCCCTGCATCCCTCCTCCTCCTCCACCACTCCCACAGCTCCTGGGTAGATCTGACAGGTCCCCAGTCCCTCCCTGACTGCTCATCTCCCCTTCCAAACATCCACTTGGTCTGGAAATAGCTTTCCTGTCTGCAGCTGATTTGGAGGACTATTGGAGAAAATAATTAAGTAAAAAAATAGCTGAGAACCATTTGGTTTCATTGGTTTCAGTCTATGAAACCTGTATGTGTGTGTGTTTTACCTGGTCCTGTTTGCTCTGTGTAGCAAGGAGGTAGTGTTCATCATGAGGGTCCTCTGAGTCGCCTTGGGAACGGAACTGAAGTGATGACATCTTCTGACCTACAATCCCAAACGTCGTCGGGTAAAAAAGGCCCATGGGTGCCTATAAAGAAGACAGAAAAGTAGTTCAGCACCAGTATCAAAACAGCATCGTCTTTACCTTCTGATATAATTACCTGTAGTTTCTCATCCCCAAGTCGAACCTGGTACAGAAGAGCCGGGGCCTCTGGAAAACGTGTCTGAAATTCATGATCTTGTAGCCCTGATATGTCCTGTTAAGAGAAAACAAAAAAGATTTTGTAGTTAATATGTACTTAAAATTGCTCCATCGATTATTTAGAAGTGAGTATGGCTAAATACTCAAAGATGCTAACAAATCATTGTAATGCACAGACACTAACACCCTCCCTCCCACCCTGACTAACACACACTTGATCTAGATGGCAGAAGGTCTCTTTCAGATGCTGCAGGAGCTGACAGTCTAGTCTGTTAGACAGTTGACAATCTCTGTAGGGAAATCCTGCCCTCTGCAGGAGCCAGAAGAAAGTGCGGGTCACATCTGAGCCACCGTATGCTAAACACAACCTGCAAAGTCCCACAAATACAAGATACCATGTAAGACATTTGCTAAATAATGCAATAAAAGCAGGAAGTCAAACTAACATGAGTTTTAAAATTAAATATTCACTGTTCTGTGTTTGTTGTCTGTGACAACCGGGTCAAATAATTAAATATTAAATATATTTCATATGAAATAATGTTTAATAATAAATGTATTTCATTTAATCAAACATAAACGTGAGTTTTGAGCCCCACCTGGAGTTTCGATGTGACACTCCGTCCTCCACACAACAGATACTGGTCTTCTGGTCGCCTACATCCACGACACAAGCGCTACTCAACCCACTGCCAAAAGTAGCACACACCGACTCCTGGTGCACAATGATAGCTACACACAAAAAGACCAGAAAGTAAGTTGATGGAAACAAAGAAATTTCCACTTAGTTACGTGTGAAGATTGTGTAATACCTGAGAACCCTATATTGAGCAGCAGCATGTTCACAACCTCTTTGATGTGCTGTCTGTTGTAGATGTCAGGGACCAACAGGATACATCTGTAATACTAAAAGAAATAATGCGAAATAAGCAACTGATGATTAATGTGGATGATCATCTGTTTGAAAGTTTATGGAACACAAAGCCTGTAGAAAGCCTCTATTACAGAAGCGGATAGATAGATAGATAGATAGATAGATAGATAGATAGATAGATAGATAGATAGATAGATAGATAGATAGATAGATAGATAGATAGATAGATAGATAGATAGATAGATAGATAGATAGATAGATAGATAGATAGATAGATAGATAGACAGACAGACAGACAGATAGACAGACAGACAGATAGACAGATAGATAGATAGATAGATAGTCTTGTTTTTTAATACTAATATAAAGAAATGACGGGTTTATCAAGACCACTGCATCCTGCTATAGAACTGAGAAGTTTTCTCCTACCTTTAAATCTTTGAGAGGGATCTCCAGATGCTTCTGAATCACATGACTCCAAATTGTCTCGAGGTCAGCCAGGACAGCAGTCAGTGAGCCTCCAGGACCAGCATGCACATTGAGCTGACCTCTGACTACAGGCCAGTGGATGTTGTAACAGTCTGTTGGATTCACATAAAGAGCCTGTGCAATTGCAGAAAGGGTGGGGGCGGGGGGGGGGGTAAAAATTAATCAATCAAGGCTTTAGGTAATGAAAATGGCTTAACAAGTCATATTTCACAGAAGTTACGAGTTTGCTCTAATACATTCACCGACCTCCTCTCCAACCAAATAAGGAGGATGGTGGGTTGTGTTTGTCCACTTCACTCTGGAGCTGCTGTCTAGCACCGCAGGACGGATCTGACAGTTATACGCTCTGGCCTAAAAACAAACACACAAAACTGAACCACTGCAATCCATAAAATACTTTTATGGATTAACATCATAATCAATTAATGAAAAGAGTTATTTTCTATATTGTATATCAGCTATTCAAACCTTACTAAGTTGCTATAGGACCTTAAGGTCTTTATTTCTTTATTGTATAAGATAGAAGAGACTCACACTGCATTGTGTTGCTTTCTTCCCTAATTTCTCTTTTATAACCATACCTGATCAGCAGACACAGGAGTCCTCCGCACTCCGTTTGACATCTTCTTGGACCATATAGCCTGATCAACCATTTTAAGGCCATTCTGCCTCTGCTCGTTGCTTTCTGGTTTCTGTTGGATATTAAGACAAAACAATAAGGATAAACACTTAAAAATGACACCATTTAATTTGACAACAGTGAAGTTGTATTATGGGTGCACCTGGTTTTGAGTCACATACATTTAGACCTTCTCTCAACAGCCATGCATCTTCATAGCGGGGCTGGCCACTTTGCTTGTGCCTGCGTGCTATTACATGTGGGACCGTCACTGGAAGGGTGTCCGTTGCTCGGCCAATACGGAGCGTCCTCGATCCAGGGTGGATGACAACTACAAAATTGCTCTGTATTTGCTGTGAAAAAGAACAGAAATTTCAAGTTTCACCCAACAAAAGAGCAACTGTGGACACCTGCGCAGCCTCTACTCTTATGGAAAGACTGGCCACTAGTTTTTGGAAACTGGCTGCATGGATCTGTTTCCATCCAAGGGCTCTAGTGAGGTCAGAGCTATGTGCAGGATAGTCTATATCTTCCACACCACACTGGAGCTGTTGGCATAATGTTAGACGTGCATTAATGCCAGCACAAAAACGAAAACACTACATGCTGTATCATTAGGTTTAAGCCTTTAAAAAGAGCCCAAACCCCGTCATCCTTGCAGCTAGTCTTAACCCCAAACAAACAAAGATACTGACTGTTAAACCTAGTTTCCACATCTACCACATCTAAGCTCCTGAACCTTTAAAGAGGGGCTTAAATCAGAAGGGTTAACACGTGTTTTCATCCGTGTTGGGAAAAACAAAAAGAGGTCAACAATTAAGAGCTAAAATATTTCAATATCAGCTTTAACTCAACAACTCTGAGCTTTAAACCTTGTTGCCACATGTAGCATGTTATAGACCCATTTAGCAACGGTGTACTACTAAAACAGTGTACTAATACGATAGTAAACGCACCATCACAATAGTTTAGCATGTGTCAAGTGAGAACAAAATGTTCATGAAAAATACAAATGCTACATTATAGATTTCTGGCATATATACGGCTATAGTTCATGTATACAACAGCTGGGTACTTCATTTTCCGTCTCACCTCTTGAGGAGGCTCTGGTATCGCCGGAGGAGCGATGGGTCTTTTCACCCCGCGCTGCTGCTCCTTCTCTTTCTCCCTGTCTCGCTCCTTTTCTTTGTCCTTCCCGTTATCCTGCTCTTTCTCCGCCTGGGTCATGGTCTCCTTTCCACTTAATCCACTAAATACTTAGAAATGACAAAGTCACGATCTTCTAGTCCCAGCGAGATGGTTCAAAATTGAAGCACAAGCTAACACCGTTGCCTTCCCTCTGAATGAAAAGTTTACTTCCGTGTTTGGTCACGTGGTGCAACATTTCGATTTCTATTTGTCCAAAGATTTCTCTGCGCGTCTCCGCATATTTGTTTGTTCATTCGTACATTTTTAATACATTTTATTTTCGTTTTTATATTTTTTAGAAGACATAATATTCCATTGTTTGTGGTGTGAAGCGTTAATGACTGGCGATAATAGTTTTTCCGATGGTACAGGGTGTTGTTTTAGATCGTTTTACAAGACGTGGCAATTTCTTTCTTCATAAACTTTATTTAAACTTTTAGAAGAAGAAGAAACAAAAAGGAGCTATAGCTCCATCACCCTGCACCGGTGATAGAAAAAACATTTCAACATAGCATAGCATAGCATCTTTATTTATAACGCACTATACATCCAGCAATGTTGGCCGAAGTGCTACAAATATAAAACAAAGAGAAAACAGTTTAAATTACATATCGAATATCTTAAAATTAAACATAATATAATTCATAAGAAACATATTAAGAGACATCAAGTCCTGCTCTGCTGAAAGCCAAGGTAAATAGATATTTTTTAAGACGTGATTTAAAAACAGATAAGGAAGATGCCTGTCTAACATGTAAAGGCAACATCAGACATGGGATTTGGGATTTTTATATAATATTTTCACATGATGTGGCCAGTTTATATATATTATTTTCCTGGGTTAGTATGGGGCCTCTAGTAGTGATGTGACAGTAAACAAAACAAATCCATGTTCAGTAATTAAGGTACTTTGCATTGATTATTTTTATTTAAGAGAAATCTATTAGTTTTCCTGTTTGACCATTTGATTAAAACAGTGTTATTGAACCTGGGTAACTGAAAATCCCATTAGCAAAACTGGTTAAACAATAAATCTCTAGGCAAGCCAGATCCTGCCCTTCTCTTGATGTAAAGCATAGAGTATTTAGTGCCTGAGTTCACAGAAGTTGTTACTTATCAGAAGTCACCAGAGGTTTTTTAGAGCCGATACCCCTAATCCTAAAAATGGGTAGTCAAACATAAGAGCTGGGGGCCACAAATAACATTTTCCTACTAATAAGGACCTCCCCCATCACCATCCAGACTTCAGCAAAGTAATTAAGTAATAAATAAACAATTAAAAGACAGAAAGGTTCCTGTTTTCACTGTTTACTATAGAATTTTCTTTTCACTATGAGACTAAATGTTTTGGTTTGTTTGTTTTTTTAAAGAAAATTTTCTGTGAATTCAAAAGCCTTTCCTATAATTACAGGGCAGTCTGGAGAATGAGCTACCAGAAATTCTTTCCCACAGCTGCATTTCTTTATTATGTGGAAAAACCTAGATGTACTGTTCAAACTACAATTCTTTTTCTCCTAATAAGATATCTCAGGGAATAAATGTGCAGGTAGAGTCTTTTGCATTGTCAGAAAGGGGAGTTTCACTGGTCAGACCTACTGTTGGTCAAAGTGGGTTGTTTGTGGCCCACGTGGTAACATGAGTTTAACAACCCTGCTAGGGTGGGAGATACATAGTATGATAAGTAACTGCTTCTGAGCTAAATAGCATAAGCCCTAAATAAACAACACTTCCCTAAAAAACCTTTAATACTCCGATAATAAAATATATATTTTTCAGTACCGCGACCATGAATTGAATAAATGGTTCAGAAAATAGAATAGTCTCCAGTGACCACCATCAGCTCTGTGAAGAAGCTCAACCTCTTGTGGAATATTTCAGAAGGTTAGTGGAGGATTTTATACAGACACATTAATGCAGAAGAACAAGTGTTTATTTTCTAATAATTTCCACAAGTTCCATGTTGGTTTTTGAACTCATAAAAAATGGCTTGGGATAGGAATGAAGGAATAGTAATTAAATCATTACTGTGAGTATTACTATTGAACCAATCTGAACATATTAAAAAATTGTTGAAATGTACCATTAGATGAGGTAATTCCTTTTAACTAGTATGAGGTTCAGGTTCTTTATTCCTGTCATGAAAATGTAATATAATATTAAAATATTGTATTACACATATAAGGCTTACATGATTTACTCATGAAAGTGGCCACTTTCTCATTACTTTCATATATTTTTTTAGTATCCAAAACATACAAGTTTCATTATATAATTTTTCAAGGGATCTTATATGTGTTTTCACTCTTGTATGCTTTTCATACAAGTTTCATACAAGACAGATACAAACTTTATAAGATTTATATATATCTTTTCCATATGGGAAATGGCTATTTTAACCACCAAATGACTTGGCCTGTGCACTTATGGATGCACTTTATCTGCATAATGTTGTATATTCTGCTGTTGCTTATGTTTTTGGATGGAGGGCCAGTAGATAGACCACTGCCTAGTAAAGTACATATCTCCCACTAATGTACATATGGAGAACTGCATATCACATGGCTAGAATTTGTAGAGAGACAAAAACACACATCTGCAAACAATTTTCAGGATACCATCTATGCAACGTGCTCATAACAAAAAAAAACAAAAAACTTGTTTGACAGGGTTGAGTTTGAGCCCAGAATCCTTTTAACCAGAAGACAACAGTCCACAGCCACTCATCTGCTTTCAATTTTTATTTGAATAAAACACACTAGATTAAGGAAACATACAGCTTGTCTAGCGAGCTCCAGCCTCCATGCGACCATGGATGGATGGGCAGCTTATCCAGGAGCATGCATAATGGTTCATACTAGTGCTTCTCTTTAATTGAGATACATATAAATATATGCATTCCTGGACATCCAGGTTAGGATATTCTTAGGAGCTTGAAAAAAGAAGGCAAGTTGACTTCTTTGAGTTTGCGAAGACGTTTAACTTCTCATCCAAGAGGCTTAGTTAGTTCCAAAAACAAAACGTGGAGAGTCCCAGGTTTGGGTCGCCATCACTGGGGATTTAAAGGTGAAACCACTATGAGACCTTGGCCCACCCTATCACGTGACCTACTGAGGTCACCTGAGGCGAGACCAGAGTGGGGACTAAATGTGCCTGGATCTCAGGACTGCACTGTAGAAAGCCAGTGGTGCAGTGGACACAGATGGCCTCCTTTACTCTTTGATAGAGAATTATGTGTTTTCTCTTTCTTTCTTTGTGTGTATTAAACATTTAGGTGCAGTTCCAAATATATGCTTTCATCATATTTACACAAACAAACACATGAAGACATTCTGCAAACAGTATCATTAGTAAAATCATCAGCACCTGTTCAGACCCATCTTGATCAAGCAGTCAAAACATTATCATGACAAATATTCAAATTGTGGTGATCACAGAATTTAATGGTAACGTCTTTGGAAATGTTAACCTGATGCCCCCTTAGTGTTTCTACACTTTCCCTCAATGTCAATGTGCTGTTCTCACTGTAGGAAACGCCCCGGTTACAAATCAGACTTATTATCTTCTTGTCAATCTGCTCGCAAGTGTGAAGACCCTTGTAAAGTTTTTTCAAATCCTTCATCAGACAAAAAGTTTTGCAGACCCTCAGTTCCAGGGGCAACATACAAGAACTCTTGTCCTTCTGCTCACCCAGCTGCACCACCCAGAACTTGGACAGCTCACTGGGGTTCTTTGCGTTGCTTGCCACCATGTTAAGAATCAGAGGATAAAGGTCATGAGCTGCAGCTGGGATGGAGGATTCTGACATGCTGGGGTCAGGAGGACAGTGGCTGGGCTGTGAAGAGAGCGAGAAATTATTTTGATACAACACAGTAGTATATTTAGACATTTAGACATACTGCACCTATAAGTTCTATCACATCCTTATTTTGTTTCTTGACTTAAAGATGCAAGAGTCCAGGTAATCGTGTGACATTGAACACATATCAATAAATATGACAATGACTAAGAATGATGATTTCATATAGGCTGTACCTGTGGACTGACAATAAGGACTTGGTTTGCAGACTTAGCTTCCTCAGCCAGCCAGCGCATCGGCCCCTTCTGTGCAATCTTTTCTTGCTGCCAAATGTCAATTGCAACCTTGCAGCCACCATGCAACTGCAGGAACTCTGCAAGTGCAACAACAGCACGCTGGAATGCTGAATTTACAGCAGGGTACACCAAAAGCACATGAGGAGGCACCACAGGAATGTTCTGGTAGTCCAGTAATTTGCCAGCTTTAACAGTCCTATTTTTATCTGGGTAATAAGAAAACAATGGAAAGGAGAGTTAGTCAGATTCAGCACCAGCCAGCAGTGTTGAACTTTATACTGTGTCTAGAAGGGGAATCCCCAGCTTTGACTACATCTTGAATACAACTTTTAAACCTAGGATGGTGAAGCAGAGTTTCTGTGCTTTGGAAAGCATTTTAAGGTAAGATGTTTAAAGCATTTATTTCCAAGTGACTCCAAACATAGCTCAAAAGGCTTGCAGGTAAGGTCATCCTGTAGCAGGGAGCCTTTTTGCTAAATACAATTCAGCATTCAAGTAAATCACGTTGTGCACACACAAAGTAAACGTGCGTTTGGTTGAGCATATATTTTTCCTATTCATCATTAATAATTCAGGTGCATATTCCAAAAAAAACCCCAAAAATGTTTATATTTACACATTATGCAGAATGAACTCAGGATAATGAGGATGACCACTCCTCCGGTAAAGATGATGGCAAATCTGACGATTACTCTCGGAGCTGCAAAAGCGCGCATATACAGAGGAAACACATTTATTCAGATTTTATTGATTCAGTACAGGTGCTTTAGGAAATTGTGACTCGTACCTGGAGTAGTTAGCCCAGTAGTGACCTTAACTGGAGTAAATAATTAGAAAAGATAGATTAGTCATCACATGCATTGTAAATTGGTGTAGTAAGTATTTAAAATCATACAGTGCACTTCATGCATGTGGTTTGATATATTCCCTTGCAGTACTGGGAGACTGGGATTTTCTATATGTACTTATCTTTGCAGACTCACTGAAATTATTAGCTGAACTATACTGAACAGTATTGCTCACCTGTAGTTACATAAGGAGAAGTTGGTGTAACCGTTGCTATAAAACAGAGAAAATGTTAATAGTTTTACCATTTATATCTCCTAAGTATATTGTGCCCGTCAAAAGTTTTGGCTGTAATAGGTTTTACAAAAATTTATTTTGAAAAAAAGACAAATTAAAAAAAAAACACTTACTTTTTGGTGGTTTAGGAATAGAAATAGATTCCGTCACATAAACTAAATTGCCATCCACCAGTGGAGGGAAAGGGAGATTTGCAACTTGTATTATATTGTAGCCATAGGTGGGGTTTACAGCATAATGAAACCATATCTAGGTTTCAGAACAAAAAGAAAAAAGGGGAAAAAACAATTAACAGCATCACAGACCTTTTTCCCTATGTAGGAAATAGGACCAAAAGATATGATCAGTACTACTAAGGTTAAGACTAATACCTTTTCTAATTGATCCAAGCTTGCACTGGCCAAAGATGGGTTGTAATTACAATGGTAGTCTTGTCTTTCTGTTCTGATGCGAGTGGCTGTCAAATATTTGGTACTAGCTGCAGAGAGAAAAATAACAGACTGAAATAAATTAGTCTGCCTTTAGATATTAACCAGTGAGTGTCCATGACAAGGATCCTGACACACTAAGTACACACTGTATAAAATGCATGAAAGAAAAGGAAAAATCTTCAACATCTTTTGCTGGATATCATCTCAATGTCCTTAATATTTCACCACCATCAGCAAATAAAACACGTGCAACAAAGACCTACTGTCTACTCTGCAGATGTATGATTGTTTAGTAAATGGCAACATTAAATCTGTCATAACTTCAGCAGTCCCAAGTGCTATATAAAAAACACACAAAATGTGGTCTCCAACCATCAATGCTGATCGCCCAGCTTATGTTGAGCATGACTCTTTCGCCTACTGGCACCATCTTCAATTCCAAGCCTGCCACTAGAGATGGAACCAAGGTCTCGTGTCCTGGGGGAAAACCTGAAATGAGAAACAACAGCGGTGCTCACTGTCCCCGCAGATGGATTGTGTTTTCGGATATTTAAAGAGATGGTCAGTGTTGATTTGGCAGCTGAAATATATTTTGCAGCTTCTGTAACAGTTTTTATTGCAAAAAAGATAAAAACAAACAGAGTAATGAAATCTGAAGATCTCAAATAAGCATGGCTATTACCATATTTGATAACTCACAAAATATGTAATGCATTTTTTTTTAATCTTAAATTCTTACTTCATATGCATTTGTTATTGTGATTTTCCTTTCATGTGTCTGTCAGTGATGAATTTTTTTTTTAAAAAAGTGTAGAAAAGTAGTAAAAATATGACCACTAGTAGCTTTAGAGTCAATTGGAAAAAAGAAAGTTCACCCTCTTTAAATTATAACGTATTAACATATCAGCAAATATTAAAAATAATCTGCTGGCTGTTAATAGATCTTAAAATAATACAACCTCACATGAACAACACATGACATACTTATTTAACAAAAACATATCAAAAAGCAAAAGCAGTGTGTGAAAAACACCCTTACTGCTTCCAAAGGGATTAAAAGTGAAAAGCAGCAGCCAGTTTCTGCTAATCAAATCCACCTGATTTGCTAATGATCACAAAATTTTGTGAGTTTGCTGGTCTGGGAAGTTCAGATGTGTGTTAATACAAAAGTTGCAATCTGCAATGTTCACAGAAACCGCAAACAGCCCTGGAGCTGTTAGGTGTAGCTGTGTGCAGGCAGGAATAGGACCCAAGGTGCAGACTCCGGAGACAGAACTTAAACCAAAACAGCTTTAATGCTGAACTCAAACATAACATAACTGGGGAAAAAGGTCAAAAAAATAAACTAACACCGGCGGATTGACAAAACACACAGCAAAATAAACGGTAGATCGCGACACAGACACTAAGAAACACTGGGCTTAAATACACAGAGGGAGCAATCAGGGAATGGGTAACAGGAGGGAAACACAGCTGGGGCAAATCAGGCCTAACGAGACAAGAGGAAGCAAAACCAGACACATTAACATCAGACATGGACTTTCAAAGTAAAACAGGAAACACATAACACAGACTGAACAAAGACACAGACTCCTATGCAGGCACTACAAAGGGAACAGAGACGTGGGAACAGGGCAGACACAAACACTGACTGAACACGGGGATATAGGAACTTAGGATACACATAGACGCGAACTAGACAAGGGGATGCAGGTGATAGGGGAGACAGAGCAACTAAAGAAGACAGAGACATAAGCCATAAGACAGAACTCAAAGAAACCAAAAACTAGGAAGTATAAATAATATCAAAAACTCAAAAACCCTGGGTCGACGACCCAGGCATCCTAACAGGAGCTACATTTCAGACTCTACATGCCCCAACTTGCAGTTAATAAATACCACAGCAGATTCATCAAACAGTCAAACCATGCAATACTCAGAGAAATTTGTTACAAATCTGAAGGCTAATACACCTCCAAGGAGACAAAGGACATTCTGATGACCATCAGTCTGGGATGAGATATAAGGCTGTTAACATATAATCAATCTAGAGTGAGGAATATTATTCACACGTGGAAAGACAGTTAACATCTTTTAGGAGTGGAAGTTTCATCAAACCCCACAAACCTCAATGAAATGAAGCAATGCCTTCACAAAGAGCATAACAAAATTTCTCAACAATGATCCTCCACAGCGTGAGAGATTGATGAAGTCATAGTCTGCAGTCTACGAGTGCCAAAGTAATTAAGTCTTGAGGTGTGCTTTCACACACTCCATCTGCATCTTACCATAGTTTTTGTTAACTAAATAATGACACTGTGTAATATCTCAAGCTACTGAACTTCTACAAGAGTACACATCCAGAATATTCTGGGTTTGCACAGCTGCCATCTGTCAAACGGTTATAAACGGTTATATATATAGAATAAAAACAAGAAGTAACAGACTCAGGAAGAGTTTATGTCCTGTTCCACCTCTCTACACACTTGCCTGTAAACATGGCACAGAAATACTCAGATACAAACACAGTCTGGGCTGAGGACATTTTAATTGTAAAATGATGTACAGTGCTGTTGTTTTTCACCTCTGCTGGTGCAGCCAGGCTATTTTGTATCTTTACTTACTTATTTTTTTTATTAATTCTATTTATGTATTGTTTTTAATCTTAAGAGACAGCCAAACCGCATTTCACTGTACTCTAGATCTTTATATTCTACGCGTTGCTGTTCATCTGAGGGAGTATTTAACACATTTTAGAACCTGGCAAGAACCAGATTACTTTGGAACACAAAGGTGCTCATAGTCGACCTGAAATAGTTTAAACATAACATATTGGCAGATTATAGTTTCCATCTAGCGCTAATAAACATGAAATAGGCTTACCATGATATTCTTCACATTTCACCTCCTGAAAAGCAACAGCACAAATAAATGTAAGATCCCTTTGAAGTTTGAATTAAAATAAATAAATACTAAATAATAAAGGATTACTTAAAAAAATGTAGGTCACTTACAATGTTATGTGATGTCACCTGGGCGGCGACACAAAACAGAAAAAACAGCGTGACTCCCCACATAATAAAACACCAGTAAAAGTTACAGAAATAAACGATCATAAAGCCGAGTAACTGTTTAACTACCTACAGGAGCACTGTAGTGCTGACGCTCTGAATTCCGTTATTATTCCGATAAGCCCCGCCCACCGCGCTGACCGTTTTACTTGTTGCCTGTTGAGAGGTAGGTCTGCTGCTTCACGTCCTCTTTTCTCATTAAACTATTCCAGCACCGGATCAGGTCCAATTAAGTGTCGCATGTGTGAAGTTATACTGAGTATTTTCCGTGTCCTTGTGTGCTGTTTAAGGTCCAGACGACGACTGTGAGCTCTGACCACTCGTTAGCGGTAGACCTAAACAACCATAGAGCTTATAAGCAGCCCCGCTACGACCATCGCCAGGTCTCTAAATCATTTAAATGTAACATTTCGACGCTATTTTTTTTAAAAAAAAATGAATTATATTAAAGCAGAAATGTATCAACTAATGTAACTAGATGTATGGACTTAGATGCTGGTAAGTTAGCGGTTGCGAAACTGAGTTTTCATCTCAAAGTTTCAATCAGAATGACTTAAAAGTAGAGTTTGGACATTAGCAAAGGCGTAGAGACTGCTAGACAGCGGTTACTTTGTTAGTCAATACTTGCTGACATTTGTGACTCTTGGTTTACTGATATGACTGCCGTGACCTAGATATCACTCTCTGCCTCGGTCCGATTGGGAAAACTGCACATTGTTTTCTCGAGAAACAACACGGAACAGTCCTCAGACCACACATTCACCAGAAACACACGGTGCAATTCCAGGTCTGTTGAGCTAAATTCATGTGCGCTCAGCCACAAACAACAGTTGTGCTTTTCCTGTGAACAAAATTCGTTTTTTTATGACTTTTATCAGACTGAATAACAAAGTCAGGCAGCAGAAGGCCTTACTGCTGTAGAAACACAGGACTTCTGATGTGACAGAGAATTAGAGTTTAACTTTTAACATGCTGCACTTGATGCAAGTCAAGTTAACCTATGTACTGAGTGTCTAGTTGTCCCTAGTTATTCATTTAACTGCTGTCAGTTTCACAACTATCAGTTGGGCATTTCAAAGAAAAGGAGTGGCATAAGTCATATTAGATGAATAAGTATTTAGTCTTTTCAAGGCCAATAGAGAGAGACAGATATTTTATCCTTCGGCCTTTAGTTAACTTGTGCTGTGGATGAAAGAAACATGTTACCTGCTGAATAACAGAATAGTTATTTATTTATTTTTATCTTCAGTCCCTTGTAGTGGACATCGAGTCTTCCTTGCTGACAGAATGAAGTGATGTGATGTGGACATCATGCTCATTGCTATATCACCTTACAGCCTCTCTCTTATATAGAATCACAATATTTAAGAGAGTTGTGCAGAAATGCAGACACATACTACAAATTTCATTCTTTTCATCAGAGTTTCAGTTTTAGACATTTCCAAGCTCACCCCCTTCTGATTTGTCTTCAAATATGTGTTTGAATAAAGAAAACAGGATGTTGTGTTTGACCACACGGAGCCTAACTGGAGCCCAAAGGGCTGTGACTTGGAGACAGGGAAGATTTATAAGGGACTGCAGGTGCTTCTTTACCAGTGTGCCCGAATGCCACTTTGTCCCCAAGACCAGAAAGATGGGTCGCCCCTCTTCCCCCAGCTCATCCTTCTCCAGCCATTACAGATGCTTCACTGTCTCATCTTCTCAGTGGAGCTCTGCATCGTCACCTACAGCCGATCAGAAAACACCATCTTACAGTTATGTCATTATTGGAGCGGGGTCCGCTGGTTGCGTCCTCGCTAACCGCCTCACAGAAGACGCCCAGGAGTCTGCGCTGCTGCTCGAGGCTGGCCCTAAGGACAGGTGGTTAGGCAGCTTGCGACTCTCATGGAAAATCCACATGCCAGCTGCCCTGATCTACAACCTCTGCGATGACAAGTACTTTGATTGATCTGTTTTGTTATTCGAGTCATTAAATGATTTTGTTCAGATTTATAAAAACAGACATTTGCCTTACTGTATGACATTTAATATTACACGCTAAAGGGTTTCTAAATTAGCTCAGTGTGTAGCAAGCAGACCTTTGACCTTTAACCTACATCTCAGTTGTTTAAATGTGAACAATGAAATGGCATTACAATATTACATCGCTTTTACACGTGCAAAAACAGTACAGTATTGGCCTAACATTAATAGCCCAGCATTCTGATACCAGTAATAATAACATTGTATAAACTGTTATTAACTTATAATAGTCTGACTTGTTGCTATCTCATTTCATTTTTGCTCAGGTATAACTGGTTCTACCACACTTTACCTCAAGCCAACATGGACAATCGGGTAATGTACTGGCCGAGGGGCCGCGTCTGGGGAGGGTCCTCTTCACTCAATGCAATGGTGTACATCCGCGGGCACGCTGAAGATTATAACCGCTGGCAAAGAGAGGGCGCAGATGGCTGGGATTATGAGCATTGTCTGCCTTATTTTAGGAAAGCTCAGTGTCATGAGCTGGGAGAAAACAGGTAACTAATACAAATATATACTGGGCATTTTTACCACTGCTTTTCCAGTATCTTTTTATGTATGATCACAGCATTTTTCACTTGCGTGGCAGTGCTATTTTCTCTGTCCCGCTCACCTAGGCTTTAAAATCTCAAATATGTAACAAGACAGTTTTTTCCTTGTGCATAAATGCAGAGCAATGGATTAAATTGTTTTGCAGAACGCACCTACACCGAGCATCACGCATATCTAGACTGGCTGTCTCTAATCTAATTTCTAAGAATGTGAGAAACCAGGAAATACATCAGTCAAAAAAGGTCACAGCTCAAAAGCACTTTACAGTTTAAAACTATTATGTGCAAACAGAAATTTGAGGCACTGTGGGATATATTTGATACAATATAACATGTCATTTCATAAATAGCAAACAATGAAATAAATGTCAGCGAACTCTGAATGAGATTGATGAGACCTCCTATGAGAAATTCGTTGGAAACTGTTCAGTACAACCACAGTGACAAGGTGACAACCACAGGAAATGTACCAAAAACAAACACCGGGAGACTACAAAGACTTTACCCAAGTATTTACAGGATGACTTTGTGGAGGAAGGACTTTGGCATGCTTAACTGAGAACCTTTGTTGTCTAGATCTGAATGATGAAGATGGCTGTTAGAGTAAAACTGAAATGTTGAAATGACCTGTAAAGGAAGTAGTATAATCACTGTGTTTGACAATATGGTACAGAAACATAGAAGAACACTTAAATTTAAGTGTAGCAATTATGGAAAACCTTCTCAGTTATTGGATTGCATATCCAACAGTAAAGAAAAGAGAATTATTAATATTGTTTGCATGCCTACACTACATTACTTCCTATGAAAACAATTGAAACAGCTCTCTCTGTCTCTCTTTTTTTAATGTTATCTTTATGTTTTTGCTCTATATTGTAGATACCGAGGCGGCAGCGGACCTCTTCAGGTGTCCAGAGGGAAAACCAACCATCCCCTTCATAAGGCTTTTATTGAGGCGGGGCGACAGGCAGGATATCCATTCACTGATGACATGAATGGATACCAACAGGAAGGCGTGGGCTGGATGGACATGACCATTTATAAAGGTTCTAAATGCTAAATGCTACAGAATTGATAGATAATTAATAGGGTTAGTTACAGGTAAAGTGCCACAAACCTTTTCTGGTGAAATGTTTTCGAGTGGCAGAATTAGACGTCTGATCTCAGTCTGATTTAGCTCCAAAGGTTAAAATATCAATACTACAGTCTAAATGTCAGGAGAGCAAATCAATATGCTTTCAGATGTGCGGCCTTTAAAAAAGGAAGGGCTTAATTTCTTGGATGAAAAATGTGTGTTTGTCATTGACCACAATGTGTTTTTCAACCTCTGAGCACATGTCACTGTGTGTTCATAGAACTACTTAACCAACTCTAAAAAAATCTGAAACTTAGGCCCATTAAGAAAGTATTTACTGTCGTACGTCATATGGAATAATTCCTGAGGCCGCAGAAGAGAAACCATGTTACTGGTCAAATACGTTTCAGTACTGTTTAATTCTTGATCTAATCTTTACATACTTTCACTGTCTAAATCTATCAAGGGAAGAGGTGGAGCACTGCCAGTGCTTACCTGAGACCAGCCCTGGGTCGACCCAATCTGAAGGCGGAGGTGCGATGTCTGACCACTAAAATCCTGTTTGATGGCAACCGTGCTGTGGGGGTGGAATACATTCAAAATGGACAAAAGAAAAAGGCAAGGAGGATAGATGTTAGAAGATTAACTAATGGATCATAAAATGAAATTAATTGAAACACTGAATTATGTTTTATATCCTGAATTTGGCCCTTTACAGCGATTTTTCTATTGTCTGTTCAGGTGTTTGCAGAAAAAGAAGTGATAGTCAGCGGAGGAGCCATCAATTCCCCTCAGCTTCTCATGCTATCTGGGATTGGAAATGCAGATGACTTGAAACAGCTCGGCATCCCTGTGATTCAACACTTACCAGGTGTGTTGTGTATGTGAAGAACGTCCTTGTAGCCTACTTCTAACTTACAGAACTACAAAAATTAGAAAGTTTTCCAACTGATGCTTGTGTGACTTCAGACGATCATCTCTTCGGTGCTTACTGTCAGACCACTTTGCCTTCCTCCTCTCTCAGGTGTCGGTAATAACCTGCAGGATCACTTGGAGCTGTATGTCCAGCAGCAGTGTACTCAGCCCATCACCCTGTACAAAGCCCAGAAACCTTTCCACATGGTCAAGATAGGCCTCGAGTGGCTCACCATGTTTACTGGTAACCAAGTCACCTGCACATTTATAACGGGACAATTTCCCAAATGTTTTATAGAATTAGCGAGAGTTTCTGTCCTTGCATCACTTTTAGATGAAGATGTCTCCAAACTGCCATTTCACTCATCTAAAATGCTTGTTCATCAGAAAATATAATTGAAAAGAAACCAGAGAGTTAATATAAACCCTTTAACTTTCATTCAGGTTTCAGCTATATTAATGATTATACACAATTATTGTGCAGATGTTAAATATTAAACTATTTTCACTGGGTACACAGTCGTGTAAGGAATGTATCAGCCTGCAGCACTGCCTTTCTAAACTACAGCTGGCATTGACACAGTATATAGAAGAATCTCTCACAGTTTTAATAATGGTGACTCATAGGAAATGTGACATGAGGTGTTTTATTGGTGATCCTGGTAAATTACATTTACAGTCTGGTTCCTGGTTGTTGGAGAAAGTCAGCTAAGATAGTCGAAAGAACTTTCACTACCAGAAAAAAAGCTCATCAATCACATCACCCCAGTGGCATTTCTTGTAAATAGACATGCCTGTCTAATAAAGAGTACAATCATTTCACTAACCACATCAATCTCCCACAAGGTTATGGAGCAACAGCCCACATGGAAAGCGGGGGATTTATTCGTAGTCGTCCCAAAGTAGCACACCCCGACATCCAATTTCACTTTCTGCCCTCACAAGTCATTGACCACGGACGAGTCACCCCCAAAATAGAGGCTTACCAGGTGAGTAAAGCTTGTTTTTGCAAAACCGTGACTTCTTAATGCTGGTGTAGTGGGCATGCTTATGTTTCTTGAAGCCTTCTATAAACATGTGTAGAAACAAGAAGTCAAGTAAACAGCCCAAAGCATGAATTGCACCGCATAGAATATGCCCAGTCTTGCAGAGGAGTATTTACAGGCGTGCATATGTTCCATGGAAAAAAAAAAAAAAACAGCGCCATGAGTTTTCCAGGAAATTCTATGCGGGGAACCTTTCACCCTTATTTATAGCCTCTTTTCCAGAGAAGTGCACCTGAAACGAAATCACTCGCTCTTTCTTTTTCTTTGTCTTCTACTTAAACGGTGCAAAAGGCGCAGCCGTTTATTTCTTTTTACTTTAATTAATAGTGTCATACATCTGTAAATTAGAATTGGAATTTCAGCTCATCTCAGGGTTTATGAACTCAGATGTGTTAGCTAAACCTGCTCCCTAGAAAAGGCCCACATCTCAAGTTACATCAGTTTTTTTCCTCATTTGAAAGATAACAGTGGCCTCAGTTTTTCCACATCAAAAATGAGCACTTATGATGGTGTTTTTACTAGCGATGTGCACGGCTACTAGTCTACTACTACTAGTACTAGTTACTAGTCGGTACCAGTCTTAAGTTGTTCACTCTGTTCAAATTTTAATTCATGCCCAATGCCGGTAAATTATTGTGTACTAAATGTTATGTAGCCATCTGGCACGAGATGGCGCTTCGTCATTGAGAAATGCCATAAATCTGTTAATCTACGCTTCATATTTTTGTTAACACTGATGAGCTTTCTCTGAAAGATGAGTTCTGCCTTAGTGACAGGGTGAGCAGTTCAGTCAATTGAGAGTGGTTCAGAGTAGAGCCACGACTCCTCCATATCGAAAATAGATGGCCAAGGCCGTCACCTCCTGGGTAAGGTGTTCCAACCATGCATGTCCTTCCGGGAGAAGGCCCTGGTGCACTCCAGGGCATCCTGGAGATATTACGTTTATAGGCTGGCCTGGGAAAGACTTGATGTTTCCCCCGGAGGAGGAGGTGGCGAGAGGGAGGTTTGGGCTTCCCTGCTGCTGTCCCGCTCACCCGACTTCAGAAAAGCAGAAGAAAATGGGCGGATGATTTATTGTTTTTATTATTTTAAATTTTTAGAACTTTTACTTTAGTAGGTGTCATGAATTTTCAAAGAGCAACGTGCCAAACTTTACAGTCACAATTTATTCATTTTCCAGATGTTAACTTGTCGTATTTTAGTTATACATAAACATCTGTTATAGTTACATGTTTTCATATCATATATAACATCGGTTTAGTTTAGGTGTTTTTCTCCTTCACTGTCTGGAGTGTAACGTGTAGTGTTGATAATGCACAATGCGAGGTGCCGCACAGCTTGATTCGCTATTTAAGAATGTCATAAATGATTTAGACGCCTTTCTTATTTGTTTTTGACATTTTCCACCAAACGTTTGTCAATTTAAACTTAATATTTGAGTGTTCCTTAGTTTTAGACTAGTTGGTTAGTCTACGTTTTTTCCACAGTTATTCGAGTAAGAAATAAGGAACATCCCTAGAATTGAGTGTTTTGAGGTTTTCTCTTGGACAAAATAACTTAAAAAGCTAAAAAGCCTTTATCATGTAAAAAGCTTGGGTTTACAAACTGGGATTAATGAAATTCAGCTGTGCTGTTTTAGTTAGCTCGGTTAGCAGTGACAGTTTTACTCATGCTGTTGTTGTAGGTTCATGTTGGACCAATGAGGAGCACCAGTACAGGCTGGCTGAAGCTGAAGAGCACCAACCCCCTGGACCACCCCATCATTCAGCCAAACTATCTCACCACAGGTCTGGATGTATTTGATATTTCCTTTAAATTTCCCCCTTAAAAAAAATCTATAAAATCTATTTTTGAACGATGACAGTATTTTGACATGTTTGTAGTTATTGTTGCAGTATTGAAGTCCCTCTGCATCAACTTTTACCTCAGCAGCTTGCAGACTTTTGAGTTACAACAAAGTTGCTCTGGCACGTTCTTATATAAGCTTTTCCTGGTTTTGATTCCCTCTCCTCCTCTCAGATATTGACGTGTGGGAGTTCAGGCAGTGTGTCAAACTCTCCAGAGAGATTTTCGCCCAGAAGGCCTTTGACCCCTTTCGTGGTCCTGAAGCCCTGCCTGGTCCTCAGGTCCAATCCGACGCAGACATTGATGCTTTTGTCCGCCAAAAGGCAGACACTGCCTACCATCCATCCTGCACATGCAAGATGGGCTCGCCCTCTGACCCGATGGCGGTGGTTGACTCAAACGCACGCGTTCTGGGCCTGGAGAAGCTTCGTGTGATCGACGCCTCGATCATGCCCAGCATTGTCAGTGGAAACCTGAATGCTCCAACCATCATGATGGCAGAGAAGACTGCTGATATTATCAGAGGTCGCCCTGCACTCGTTGACTCGGGGGTTCCTGTGTACCAGCCTCCAACACTTGACACACAGAGATAAAGAGAGAGGTGTACAGCTTATCTGTGAGTTAGAAAAATCCCTCAATAGAGTCAGTTATTAGGCAAAAATAGCAGTAAATCACAAGCTGTATGTTCGATTAGGAGCTTATCAATTTAACTCTGAGCTGATATTGTGAATTATTACCATGGGAACATTCCTGGCCTAACACACATATTTAGGACCATAAACACTTCACATCTGTCTCACGCTGCCATTGGGGTGGAACAGTACAGCAAAATCACTGTGGTTATGACAGGAAATGTGTCTAATATGTGGCTTCTCGCTTAGCAAACAATTTACCAGCCTGCCTCATCATGAATTTCAGTAAAAATGCTGTGAAATGTATACATCTTAAACATGAAGTAATTACCCAAGATTACAAACTAGTGTCCAGCATCACATTAAAAAATTGCAAAACAGCTTTAAAAAACTAAAGAAACTTGAATATTTCAAGGATATGAGCTTCTGATGAAAATCTGTTTCCACGGCACTGCTTTTCAGAAAACAATTGTCTTATCAGCCGTCATCTAATGTGGTTGAGAGCTGCAGTCAGCAGCTGGAGCAAACTGTAGACTGTAGAATAACTGGCCTCAGCAGCTCGCTCCTGTCTGCTCAGACCAGATCAGTGGTTGGCAGCCTTTCGCTGTGACAATCCTCTTCCTTCCTGAAAACTTGCAGGTTCAACAGATAAGATCTTTGTTTTGTTTTTTTAGTTCCCCCGCACTCATTTCACATTAACATGAAGGCAATAAAGTGATTCGATTTCACTTTAGGTTTCCCACAATTTAACCAGTTTTTATAGCAGTTTCTATAGCTACAGCTTTACCATCAACATCTGCAGAAAACATTTGGTTTTGTTACTCTGTTTGCGTGACAACAGAGCATTGAATAGGCAGGATGGAAGAAACAAACTTCTTTTTTTTTTTTGTACATCTAAACAGACTTGTCACTAAACAGACTTGTTTAGTGACAACTGTGGGGAAGGATCATACATTGTTTACCAAAAAGACTTAAGTGAAGTGGTAATATAAACTGGACCAAACCCTGATTCAAGCTTGGAAAAGAAATTATTATAATCAGACTTGTAGCGATTACACTACCAATGCACGCATCTCTAGATTTAACAGACAGTTAAAGGAACAGACCTCCTAAATGCTGTCAATGCATCTGTAAAACTCACCTCAGTTGATTTGTTTGATTCATGCTATGTGCCAAATTTGCGTCCTTGGGCTACATAACTCACAGCTTTTGCACCGCTGTCATGTTTTAACACTATGTTAATGCACACTAAGAACTTTGAAACTAAAAATCTTCAGTGTCACTTTTATAAGCAGCTTTTTTCTGATTGTGTTGTGAATTTTTTAAAACTATGTTTTTAATGTAACTGTAATATCATTGTTGCCTATGAGATCACGATTACATTTGATTTGTATTAATTCATGTATATGTTGCACATGGCTACAGTGTGTTTGACTTTGGTCCAGTTTGAACTGACACACACCGGTGCTGAGATTTTAGACTTTGAGCGAATAATCAGTGTGTATTAGCAGCTATAATGAAAGCACTAACATAAATTATAAGTATGTCTTATTAAGCTTTGCACTATATCATAAAGAATTTATGGTTTACATTATAATGCAGTATTGTCTAACATGATGTGAATGTTTAAATCATCTGTCATTATGAAGGGAAACTTACTGTGAACACCGTCAAAGGCTTTCTGTTGTTTTTCTGTGCTGACACTAAACAAAGCCTCCTGACCTTGTTCTTGTGTCTTTATTCAGTGTTCGTTACAAAAAATCAGCAGGTTCATTGTCATTCCAGGCAAAACTTCAAGTATGCAAAAAAGGGCTTCTCTTTTTATTGGTACAAAACTTATAAGGTACTAGTACTCATGCTACAAAGTAGAGATAGAGCTATTCTTGTTTGCTTTTTTTAAATTTTCATACAACTGGATAGAAAGCAGAGATCTTCAAGTTAATCGCGTACTTTTTACAAATGCTGTACAGATTTTATACATCATTGTCACTTTATAGACATCTGTAAAGCAGTGGAACAGTACAAAAAAGTAAAGCTGCGTTGCACAACAAAGCTTTGCAGTCCTTGTCATTTTATCTCATGTGATAAATCATTTGGGTAGTTGCACTAGTAATAATCTCCACGTGACTGTTGTTGTTTCAAGTTTCTCGCATGTGAGCCACAGGGTAAATCTGAATTGTCTGGAGTCGTGCACTTTTGACAGATTATATTCCTAAGCAGGTGGCTTCCAGTCAAGAAGCTGTCGTAAGTGATTCAAAGCATAGCTGAATGCCTTGGGGAGTGGAGTTGGGTGGTTTTCAATAAAAAAACAAAAGTCTCACATAGAAGCCAACATGTTTACCTCAGACTTTTTATGGCTTCTTGGAAATCAAACCAGTGTTGAATCTGGTACTTCTCTTTAATCTTTGTAATGTTGGGTACAAACACTGTTTTTTACTAATTTGGTGGTTCATCATTCATTACTATGGACTTTTGGACAACCAATCACGATCGCTGCCAATAAAGAAAAAAAAAATCACACATAAATGTTTCCGATTACTACTTTTGTGCAAATGCAGCGTTACCAGAGTTTCCCTGACATGTTAACCAACAGGCCCGGAGAGTTACAGAGGTAATAAGATTTTTTTCAAAGTCTACATTAAAAACAATTTACTTGCAGTTAAAAAAATGCATATGTCTCATTTATCAGCTGTATTGGCCACTTAAACCTGTATGAGGCTCTTCTAGAGTGAAGAGGAAAGAGTGCATTTGCAGTCCATCTGAACGATAGTCCAGATAGCAGCTTGTATCCTGCTTATACATCTGTACATCTGTATATCTACATCATCAGAATGTCCAATAGCAACCACCGGCACCGGATTTAGACCCTTTAGTCAACTTTTAGTCACAATAGATAAATAAATAAACCTCAGTAATTTTGGTAACAAAAAACATTTGACGCATCTGAGTATGGACGAGTGTTCTCTATTCTGTCCAGACTATCTCTCCAACTCATAAATGAAATACGTAGTTGAGTGGAGAGAGAGTCTCTACACTCAGAGAACTAGGGTTACAATGTAACCAAGCATTCCCTTGTTTTGGTTTTATAGGAGCCCTTTGATTGTACAGAACAAATTGCCCTTACAGCAGTATTTAGAGTAAGAAAAAAAGAAAGATTGCCTATCCATCACTTGGTATGTTGTTTTTTGTTTAAATTAATCTGAAGGCTTTATAGTTGGCAGTGGGAGACAAACACCCATTAGTGGTGCCGAAACGCTTTACTACGATTTCCCCCAAGTTGTGCTCTTTGTCTTGACAAAAACAACTCCAACAGATAAAAGGCAACAGCAGTCATTTCATTACAATAGCAAATATACTGACATAGTATATTGTCAGGCAATCCAGTAAATAGTCGCCCATTATGTAGAGACCTGTATGGTCTTATTCATTCCATTGCAAAAACAACAAAGAGTTTTGCAGCAGTGGAGGAAATAAATGGTTTACTTGATGTGTCATCTGTGGCACAAAGAAACTGGTGGTCTTTGCTTTTATTTTTGTTTCACCTTCAAGAACTGCCAAAGATAACTTCATCCTGTCAGCGAGTAATTATTTTTAAAACATGAGTAGTCTGGGTCTCATGCACTATTGAGCCACATCACACAGAAACCTCAGAGATTATCTACTGTTGCTGATCTCAGAGTGATTCAGGGGGAATAGTGATTCATAGTAGTCCATCATTGCATATCTGAGTAAAGGGCTTAACAAAGAAAACTCAGTCTTCAAAGTTAAGGATCATCAAGGGCAGTGAGTGACACACAGCAGCGAGTGACACACAGCATCCTAATATTCCTTTATTTTTAGGGTGTGTAGCTTGATCAAACTCCTTGAATGTAGCACTGCTGTTAGTTTAAAGGGAGGACTTAAGAGAATGTGTCCGCGATTACATGAAGAAGGAGGATATGCCTGAGGACAAAGACATGTTATTTTTCTTACTGATATGTGATTTCCTTTTCAAGTCAAAAACAGAGACATAGCCAAGCTTAGCCCTGAAATCCTGAACTGTGAACCCAGAGAAGTTTAAGTGATCAAGACTACTAAGAAAAAAACTGTTTCTGTCAAGTTTTTTGTTTTTGTTTTTTTTACTCTAAATCGAGTCACGAAGGTAATAATGTAATGCGAACAACCAGTGTTTGCTAACATGACCAATAAAAGGTTTAAAATCACACATTATTTATATACATGGATCTGGCAACGAAATACAGGGAAGCTTGGAATGACTGGACAACCATACGCTGACCTGGCGCTGGTGGGGTTTGTTTTTTTCAGACATCTAAACTGGAACGTAAGTTAGTTGAATGCTTTGGATATTTTTCTAAAATTGTTTTAACAAAATCAGCTTCTTTGGGAAAAACAAAATCATGCACTGCAATCTAAAAATGATTGAAACGGTGGAACACTTTTTGTTTTTTTGGCTCTTTATATATCGAGTAAACAGTTTAGATTTATTTTAGAACAATGCAGCTGGGCCGACCCATTATCGCCTTGAACTGAAGCTGATTCCTAAAATCTGTGTTAGAAAACCTGCATTTGAGTTTTTCCTGCTGTAAGAAACCAGTGTAACAATAAAGAAAAACCCAATTTAGAGGTTTGAATTCTCACTAGATGGCAGACTGGTTGGCAGACAGATTTGATTCCCTCTGGTTTGCTAAATTTTCCAGAAACCCAACCATTTCTTCATCATTTCTTAAGAGAAAACAAGGCACTTTGCTCTCTTATCCATCTGTGTTTTACACATTTTCATTATTGCATGATGCACTTGAATAGACGTGTCCCCTCACCGTAGAGCAGTAGTAAAAATTCAATTGAAAAAATCCTAAATATATCCCAGTGTGAGCTGCTGTTATAGTGAGGTGATGCATATCATCTCATCTGTTAGGTCCTCCTCACATTTCACAGCCACATATGGTTCCTCATCGCTGTAGTCACGGATGCTGTGGTCCCTAATATTTGCACTGGCATGCGAATCCGAGCCAACGCTCTCTTTCCTCCCTGTGTTGCCATTACCCATGGTCCCATTCAGCAGGTTACTGGCGGCACTCTCCATTTCATCAATGGTCATCTCGCAGGCGTCTGCAATCTCATGTTTAGTTGCTGACACAAATTTAGGGTCCCTGGCGTATTTCCCCAAACCTTCAGAAATCAGCACCTGGGGAGAGCAGTCAGGAGATAATTAAAGCTGAAACCATGAAGTGGAAAAAGTGATCTTCAGCAAGATCAAGAACCACACATTCTGGGTCTTACAGATAGTATTCATTTAGCTGCCAATAGATGACCTCTGCAACATCCTGTTGACTTGTAAAATGAATGCTTCACTGACAGAAGCATTGCTCATCACGCTTCCCAACTTGAGTTAGCTGCCTGGACATGCAGCCATACTTGTTTTTAATAAAGGTAATTATGAAAATGTTTTTCATTTTGACATAGTGGAAAAGTTGAGGTGTACATCACAAATGAGTCAGAACAAGAAGTTCAAGAATGAAAACTTCAAGAAAGAAAACTGCTCAAAAACATTTAGAGGACACTTTGAAAACATGTCCAACTCCAATGGGGAAAACATCATGCTGCATATCTATACTGATATAGACTGTGTAATCAGTTAGAACCAAAGGATGACAAATCACTTGATGCAAGTGAAAATGATGTGTACTGTTTTCCTAGAATATCATTACATTTACATAAGTAGCCTGTGATCTGACAGGTCAAATGTAAAATAACATAACATCACTGTAAATGTAATAAAACACAATTTACTTGTTTGTTAAATATATTTTGTTGTACATATGCATATTTAGATCGTAAAAATACATCCAGAAATGTCTCCCATCATTCCTTGGGACATGTGCTGCTGTTTAGATGTTCTTGTTTTATTGTTTATGGTTACGTTACTTTTAACTGTTATCTTGAATGTTGTGTTTACGCCGTGGTGCAGCGTCACTGACAGCTGTTGTTTTGTAGAGAGAGTGCTGTAACATGAGTGACTTCTGTTGTGCTGTTGTTGAACCTTGAGGCATATTGTAGCACTGCAAGTGTTTAATTAAGGAGCTCCCCCTACCAGCTTGGGGTTCAATAACAAGCTCAATCTCTCTCTGTGAGCTTTTTTGTTAAGATTTCTCTGCATGCCACAATGTAAAACACTGCACGGACACGCTGTGCTAATTATATATTTTGAAAAAGAAATGTGGAGGTAGGAATTGCAATTAATATAAATAACATGACGCTAAGCATCGGCCAATGAATGTGAACTAACAACAAGGTCGCGGGTATGGCTGCGACCGTAGGAAAAAACCCTAATATGAAGGTATTTTAATGTGCATTTTACAGTAATGTTCTGTTCTTCTAGAATATCATTAAAGTTACGTAAATAGACTTTGACTTCACATTTTGAATGTAAATTAACGTTAAATCACTGTAATGTAATACAACATAATTGTCATGATTATTAAATGTATCTGTCTGTACATATGCATATTTAGATTGTTAAAATACATTCACAAATGTATCATGATTTCACAAATATCTGTCCGTTATTTGAAAGATTGAACTGTTGAATTCAAATGTAATGCTATGGAAAAGTATATAACATGATCCCTATAAGCTTGTGTTACATCACATAAGTATTATTATGATTGCTAGTTAGGCCGTTCGTGGCTCAAGAGTTGGCAGTTCGCCTTGTGATCAGAAGATTGCCGGTTCGCGCCCCGGCTCGGACACTCTCCGTCGTTGTGTCCGTGGTCAAGACTCTTCACCTACCGCCTACTAGTGATGGCCAAAGGGCCATGGTGCGATATGGCAGCCTCGCCTCTGTCAGTCTGTCCCAGGGCATGCAATCAATTATTTTAAACCAACTGTTAACTGTATATTTCTGTACATTTACGTATTATGATTCATATTTCCACATTCAGTGACCTTGTTTATAGGTAATTTCATTGTTTGATCACGTAAAAATGTTCCTAATTTAATGTCTAAAAGCACTTGGAAAAGGCAGAATCCCATGTCAAATTAGCGCAACTAATTGTATTTTCATTACTGAAAATAACTGTATTTTTATGGGACAGTTATTTTCTGTTATTTTACGGTCGTATTTTTGGTGCCCCAGCTGCTGGAATATTACCGTTTTTTAAGATGTTTTTTTTTTCCTATTTATAGATGATTTCATTGTTTAGTCACATTAACATGTTCCTGATTTAATGTTTAGCGGCACTTGAAAAAGGAGAGATCCCATGTCAAATTAGCACAACTAATTGTATTTTCATTACTGAAAATAACCGTATTTTTATGGGACAGTTATTTTCTGTTATTTCACGGTCGTATTTTGGCGCCCCAGCTGCCGGAATATTACCGTTGTTTTAGGATGTTTTTTTTAACAGTGTACTACAGAGAACAAAATTCAAAGACACCCTGAAATTCAAAGTGAAAAAATGGTCCAATGGTCCAATTTTATTGTAGTCACTTAAAATGGTACTCAGTAGTTTGTTTGGCCCCCATCTGCTTGTATGCATGCCTGAAAACATCCTATTGAGACGTGAATGGTGTCCTTTGGAATCTCCACCCAGATCTGATCCGGACATCACTGAGCTCCTGGAGAGTCTGAGATTCACGCTAGCTGAATCGGACGGACCAAAACATGATGTCCCAAGTGTTATATTTGAATTAACTCAGGCGAGTGTAGCGTGCAGGAGCCGCAAACATAGTCTCACCTCATGAAGCCGGATATTGTTTTGCGCCAGGAGAAGCCCAGTACCCACTGCACCAGTGTAGGGTCTGACAGTGGGTCCAAGGATGTTACAGAACGATGTTACAGGCAGCATATTATTCTCCACGGCTTCTCCAGACCCTTTCACATCCATCACATGTGCTCAAAGTTACCTCCTCTCATCCGTGAAAAGCACACGGTGCCACTGGTGGACCTGCCAATTCTGGTATTCTATGGCAAATGCCAAGCAGTGAGCACAGGGCCCACGAGAAGACATTGTGCTTTCAGGCCACCCTCATGAAGTCTATTAAAGATTGTTTGGTCAGAGACATTCAAACCAGTGGCCTGCTGAAGGTCATTTTGTAGCTCAGGCAGTACTCATCCTGTACCTCCTTGCACAAAGGAGCAGATACCCGTTCTGATGATGGGTTAAGGACCTTCTACAGCCTTAACTCCTCCATGCTGTCGAGACTGCTCGAACACACAGTAATTCTTATGGCATTGGCACGTTTCAATGTGCCACCCTGGAGGAGCTGGACTACCTTTGCAACCTCTGTAGGGTCCAGGTATCACCTCATAATAACAGTAGTGACACTGAGCCTAGCTAAAGGCAAAACTAAAAAGATGAGGAGGGAAATATGTCAGTGGTCTTCACCTATAAAACACCAAAGCAGCTGAAACTGATGAAAAACCCCTTATGCTATTTAACTGACCAGATCAATATCCTGTATGTTGACTTGGCTTGATGCTACACTTTGATTAAAAAGTTTTACTTTCAACTTTTTCGAGCAGTGTATAAATGAAATATCACCAGATCTCTTATCCTACTTTGTGAGGGTCTATGGATTAAAAAAATGCACGGTAACAACAACAGAGCATTTGTTATGTACTCACAGCTTCCACCAGACTGTTGGCACTGCCTCTCTTTTGCAGGCAGTGCGAGCAGCACTCTGCGGGTAAATGCAGACGTGACGGAGAATGGCTTTGGCTGGGAGGGCCATCCTGACTATCTGTGTACCATGAACTCCTCTTCACTGCTCCAGGGATGCTGGCCACACTGCCAGGACTGCGCCAATCCACCTA
>NW_024582421.1:1715597-1765842 GCF_018398535.1 Haplochromis burtoni
TTCTAAATGGCCACCATGGTCACCACCCATCTTGAGGAGTTTGCCCCCTCACATATACTAATGTGCCACAAACAGGACTTTAATATCACCAACCATTCCCATGTTATTACGGTGTATCCATATAATGGCCCAAACAGTAGCTTGGTGGGGGTGGGGGGGGGTTGCCAAGAACAACTCAATAATGAGACCTGTATAAGGGGCGTGTAACTGGGCGAGAAGTCACGGCTAACTGGGGAGGCAGGAGGTGTGGCCCACGAACGCATGGACCTTGTGGGAGAAAGACGGTGAATTTTGCTTGCGTCGAGACCGGCCACCGCCATCACCTGTAAGTGATTGAGAGCAGAGATAAAAAACAAAACGTAAAAAAACAACAGTTCTTAGAGGTGCCATTCCTTCATCATCACAATATTAATGCCCCAAAAAGGTGTAGGTACATGCTGCTGCATCAGGTGTAGTGGAAGAGCTGTGCATGATGGAGAAGGAGGAGCACCGTCTCCACTATTTCTTCTCCGAAGACACTCAAAGTTGAATGTTGGTCTGTTAGAGGCTGAGAGGACACAGAGAACAGTAGTGATTAATGCAATCATTCATCATAAATCCACAGACATTTATAGACAACTGCAATTATTGCAATGACATGTTGTTTTCTTTTATGCTTATCATCCCTGTTGGACAACATCTCCCACCCCATGCAGCAGACTGTGACAGCACTGGGCAGCTCCTTCAGTGGGAGACTGCGGCACCCACGGTGTGGGACGGAGAGATTTCGCAGGTCTTTCCTCCCCACTGCTGTCAGACTCCACAATAAAGACTTTAACTGATCAAACACACACATCCACACATGTGCAATAACACTAAGTGCAATAATCTTTTCTGTCATCGTATTTTTACTCAGTTGTATATAGCATTTGTATTCTATTTTTATCTTATTGTATATTTTATTCTACTGTATATAGTATTTTATTCTATTCTGTACAGTTGTGTACTGTATTTATTCTTATTGTATTCTAATTTTTGCTTCATAACTTGCACTGTCCACTTCCTGCTGTGACAAAACAAATTTCCCACGTGTGGGACTAATAAAGGTTATCTTATCTTATCAAACTGCTAAATGACCATTAATAGGTGCTTTCTATGCTTATCAGCGCAACAGATTCCAGTTAACTGTTCTGCTCTGCCTTCTTGACTGTGTGACGTATGAGCTGGTATTCTTATCCTAAGGAAAGAAGGCTATTTTCTAGGGTATGAAAATCTAATTAAACAAAAAAACAAACGAAAAACCTCAAGATTTGATAAACCAGTGCGCACCTGCATTGCTTTAAACAGAGCGTGAGAGCAGTGATATGCGTCAGTGCACTAGCAGAGAAGTACATCAAGTACATCTCTGGCTATCACAACAGTTATCAGCTAGCAGCTAAACAAATATTATCTGATGGAGAGTGTTTTTGTGCTTGAAGGCAGTAATGAATATTTTTGTAGATTTTTATGCTTCTTCCCATGTGGAGTCCTTCAGTCAGTTAGCCAAGTTTATTAGTCCTTTAAAAAAAATAACACAGTTCTTATCTGTGCTAACATATAACATAAAACTGTTAACACAATAAACTTTCATAAGTTTAACACAATGTGCCACTGGAACTACAAAAAAAAAAGTGAATTATTATTAATGATTCCGTGCCAGTTCACCAATATTAGCGAGTAATATTAGCTATTTGTAAGTATATATGTTTCGGCCTATATAACAGCCGATAAGTGAACATTAAAAAAAGAAAAAATAAAGAAAAAAAACATTAAAAACATCCTTCAATCATGTTAAGAGAGTTGATGTTGCATTTTTTGTCCAACAGAGGACACATCTAGCAACACATCTGTATGGAACACAAAACACAACAACGTGCTAATCTGAGCAGAGTCGTGCAGAACATAAGTGAATAATCTACAGGGAGTGTAAATGAAATTTATTTTAAAATAAAAATCCTTTTCTTTAATAAGGAGTGATTAATCACCAAAAATAATAAATGTTATTCAAATCTGTTTATGTTTTTTGTGCCCTAAAGAAAATCATTTTTAGCCTCTATATATTCAAATTTTACTCACCAAATATTTTTTTTTATCTATTTTTAAAATCCTACATCAGTCAGACTCTTATTCTGTTATCCATTAATTTACAACAGTTCTCATCAATTCATGTTATATTGGATGAGTAAAAAAAAAAGTTCTTTTCTTTCAACAACGAGGTAATTTCTCTATGAACCTCACCCATTTAAAAACATAGCTAGATGACACCCTAGCCGTTTAACAATAATTTACATACAGTAATGTACCATGCAATGACAGTACTGATTCAAAATGAATGGTACAAATTAGTAAGTTCTGCATAGTTCACAGATGTGAGATCAATTTGCCTGAATCAGCTAATAAACATCTGACTTGAGAAATTTCTTGCAGACAACAAGTAAAATGATCCTTTATTAAATTTCACAGGTGCAGTGACAAAAACAAAAAAGTATCAGTTCACCTTGAGGTGAGGGTAAAAACCATTTCCTGGGTGACGCCCTGCTGTCCTGGTAGATTGGCCGTTGATCATCGTCACAGTAACTTTCAGACTGGCAGTCACCCCTGGAAACGAGGTCAAAATCTCCCTCTGCATCATCATGGCATTCATTGTTGGACAGCCTTTGACACAAAAAGACAAAGACTTTGAAAATTAACTTTATCTGTAACTATGATGTCACGGGACGCAAACAGTGGAAAGAAAGTTACACAGAAAAGTAATAGACTGGTGACATTAACCACCAGCATAAACCACAAGTGCTCAATCTAGATATAAAACAGCTGAACTCAGAGGAAAGAAAATACTTCCGTGAAGTCATCGGTACACAGTAGTAAAACCACGGCTGCATTTACGTAGCTGGTGTGTCAATTTTATCTCACGCTTTCCTCAGATTAGATTAAACCGACTTTTCTTTTCCAGAATTACCTTTCCTTTGTGAGCATGATGTCATCTTCATGAAATTCCTCCCCACTGAAGTACTCGCCTGAGCCTCTCTCTTCATCGCTGTCCCCATTGCCCCTCTCCTCTCGACGAATGGTGGGATAAAGTGCTCCGCTGCTCTCTGACCTGGCATCCAAACAGCAAAGACACAGTAAATCATACTGATGTCGCTGGATTGGATTAACCATTATCATCTGTTTTCTTCAGATTATTGCATCCGCATTCTAAAAAAGTTGGGATGCTGTATAGAATATAGGTAAAAGCTGAATTTGGTGATTTGCAAACATAAAAACTTGACTCCTTTTTAAAATTAAATAGAACACAGAAAACACATCGAATGTGTTACAATATTTACTTTCAATTCAAAAACAAAAAGGTCATTTTGAATTTGATGACAGCACAGAAAAAGCACAGAAAAATTTGGATAGGGCCATTTTCACCACTGTGTAGCATCCCTTCCACTTTAATTAACAGTCCACAAACATCTGAGAACTGAAAAGTCCAATTACTTGACTCTTAGGAGAAGTTTTTCTGTATCAGAAAAACAGGTGTTCTGGATGGGAGCTTATGCTGCTCTAAAACTGTAGTACCTCTCAGCAATAATAGTGCATTTGCAAGGTGCCAATTCCACAGGTGCTAATGCCACCCACAGAGCTGTAGAGCTTGAGCACTGATAACAACAAGTTGTCCACACCATCTTTAGTCCAGTGTTCAAGTTTTCCAGAAAGAATTTCACAGTTCAGTTTGTCTGACTTCCATTTTCACTGAGTTTTGGCCCAGAGATGACAGCATGTTTAGATCATGTTCATATATGGCTTCTTCTTTGTATGGTAGAGCTTTTGTTAAGTCAGATTGTTGAATGTTGTCATTGTTTTTCTTAAATTTGTAAAGGCTCAGTTCAAACTATAGGATCAAGGACGTTCCTTTGTCTGACCCCCTCTCGAGCCTCTCGAAGTTCTGGGAGGAGGCTGGTTCTGACCAAGCCTTTCCTCGTTAGCGAGTAAAAGACCGGTTGAAGATGTTCTGTCTTGGTTTTGTTCTTCATGAGGAATACGTCTCTAAACTAGCGGGGCCTGTGGAAATACAGACTCTACAGCTTTAATCTGCATTTATGGATGGCACTAAAGACAATGTTGTTTTTAATGCAGTATTGACTGAGGGCCTGAAGATTAACGGCCTGCAGTACCGATTTTTACTCTTGTTCCACTCCAGATTCTTTCAATCTTTTGATGATCTTATGTAGATGAAGATCTATTTAAAATCTTCACAAATTTGAGGAAGAATATTCTGAAATTGTTACACATCTTATGCTGCAACTGACAGTGACATATACTTACAGTTTATTTGCATATTTCCCATCTTTACCTCTGAGAAATGTTGCCTCTCTATGATCCTCTTTTTAATACCACTAATTTTTCCAGTCTTTTGTTCCCCCTGTCCCAACTTTTTTAGACGTGTTGCTGCCATCAACTTTAAAACAAGCTAATATTTTTTTACAAAATAGTCAAATGTCTAAGTTTAAACACTAGATATATTTAATATGCTCTGCTGTGAATAAAAGATTTATATATGAATTTGCAAATCATTGCAAAAATGTCAAAACTCTTTGAAAGTGGGTTTGTACAAATAGTAATAATCCTTATTGTCATAGAGTTGCTTTCCCATAGACTGCTAATTCAACCAGTCACCACATATATACTGTATAAACTGGCCCATTTATAATTTTTTGGATTAAAAGGTCAGAAGCTTTCACATGTTTTGTGACAATCGTACACAAAACCAATATGCTTTGAAGCTCTGTGAGCATTAACATCATGTACATACCTAATATAGGCCTCATAGTAGCGTGTCCTGCTCCAGGGACAGGAAGAGGAGATGGATCAGGCAGATAGACGGGATTTGTTGGAACCGGAAACCAGGACGGGGAGGGGAGGGGGGGTTCATGCAATGACAAATGAAAAGAGGATACAAGCTGAAATGTTTAAATGGTCTTGTCGGTTTTTCGCTCCTGCTAGAAAACAAGATCTATAAATAATCCACAAATTACAGATAAGAAATGAGGTCACATGATGCCACGGTTTTTCCAAGAATGAACACCACCGAACATTCAAACTGTGGATTCCTAGGAACTGCAACAAACCCAGGTGCAATATGTCAGACCCGACAGCCTCAGTTAGCATGTTTTTTTTAAAGTTCATGACAGCACAATTAGAAGAAGACTGAAGAAAGTTGGCTTGTTTAGAAAGGCTGCCAGAGGAAACCCTTTTCTCTCTCAAAAAAAGATGGCAGCATGGTTTAGGTTTGCAAAACTTCCTCTGAAAAAATGCCTTTGGACATGTGAGACCAAAATAGAGAAGTTTGGCTACAGTATAATGCACAAACACCTCATACCAGTACGTTAGTGGAAGGATGATGATGTGTGCTTGTTCTGCAGCCACAGGACCAAGACACCTCACAGTCATTGAGTTGATCATGAACTCCTCTGTATACCAAAGTAAGTAGTAGTAGTAATCAAATGTGAGGCCGTCTTTCTGACAGCTAATGCTTAACCCGAATTGGGACGTGCAACAGGACAACGATCCCAGGCACAGCAAGAAATCTACAGAGTTTGCAGAGCCCAGCCCTCAAGACAATTTAAATGGGACCTTTGGAAAGCGGCGCATAAATGAATACCTGCAAACGTCAACGATCTGAAATAATGTAGTAAAGAAGAGTTGGTCAAAATTCCTCCACAATGATGTGAGCGATAAAGACATAAAGAAAACAACTGTTCAAGTTAGCACAGTTAAAGGTGGTTCTACAAGCCACTGAATAAAGGGGTGCACTTAGTTTTTCACAGGACTCAATGTAACCGAGAATATAGAACATGCAGATGAATGAATCTATAAAAGCGATCATTTGTTAAATACATACTGATAAAACACTACAAAACTGAGATCTTTTTAATGCAGTGAACTATAATGTAATGATATACATTATATCATACAGTGCACTGCCAGACCAAACTTCTGAAATGTCAGGGGAAAAAGTCATTAACATACTGTGTTAGTGTAAGTGTAAACAGTTGTACTGGCAGATTTATTTATTCATGTATTAAATACAAATATTTTAACCATATCGCTTTTTTACTTAGTTGTATGCATGTGCACTACAAATGGGCCTTATGCTCTATCACACATATATGCGCACACAGTGAGGCCATTGTAAGTTCATGGGAGATGTTAAATAGATAGTGAAACTCCTTCTGCTTATCAGGAATGTAAATCTTAAGGTGACAGAAAATAGGGTCATGATTCTCTCTGTAAGTGACAAGGCTTTATGGATGTGCCTGAGGGTATAGCCCTCATCCCCCATGAGATGGGCCAGCATGTAAGAGTTGTGGAAGGTCTTTGTCTGTGTGTGTATATATAAGATGTGAGGGCGGCAGAGATGATCCTTGGCTGGGATGTTTCTCTCCACATTGCAGTGTGTTTATTAAACCCACTTCAAAACGGGTGCTTTATTCTACACAAAGAAAAGGACCATGCAACAAATGTGCATAGCTACTGTGGATTTTAACACTGCACTTATGTGTCCTTTAACCAACCTTGTGGAGTGCGACTTCCAAGGCTTGCCTTGCAGTCCTTTGCTGTAAGTAGTTGTTGATGATGCGTTTCTGGTGGAGGATGGGCGACTCCGTATTAAACACTTCTGCTGCCTCGCAATGGTCATGGAGAGAAGTGAGGGCACATTGGCATTGTTGAGGTTGGCATTGGAAGGTATTGGCGACTGAACACAAGTGGAATTACAGTGAGGGTAATGAGTGGTGTGATGAAGTTGATTGCACAGGATTGATGAAGAGTTCAGTTCTGTCTCTCCTTCTCTATCGTTACTGCTGGCTCTCCTGACGATTTGCGGGGGCTCGGTCGAGGCAGCGCTGGAGAAGGGCAGGATCTGTAGTGGCCGCTGTGTGACAGTGGTGGGGTGAGAAGAGCCTTGCTGATCCCCACCTATGTGGTTGACATGGTTCCCAAAAAGGCTGCCATTACGCTGCACGGAGACACCAGAAATGAAGACTAAATATGACTGCTTAATAAATGAAACTAAACTCAGAACATACTCTTTTCTACCAGAGAGAACCAGTGACAGTTTGACAAAATATCCATTCTCAGATTTCCTGGAAAATTCTATGCAATGAAGTGAGTGACTTATTAAGTATTGAGATGTGTTGGAAGCATATCAATCACAGAGTTAAGTGGCATTAAGAACAAAAACAACAAAGGACATTCGTAGGAATCGCATTAACACACTCCTGTGCACATCAGGGGAATTTCTCTGGAAATCTTACTCTGTAGATTTCCTCCTCTTCCTCTGCATTTTCATCTACTAGTCCTTCCTCCTGCAGGTCACACGATATGGCACGACGGATTTCTGGTCCAATGTCATGTAGTGTACGCAAGCCAGCCTGCAAAAAGGACGTGTGTCAAAGCAAACCTCATTAGTATTGTTGTTAACAAACATTTCGATGTTCTCATGCATGAAAATAAATCTTCCCGAACAAATGAACAAAACATCTGTTTAAAGATTTCATCAATCTTTTAGAGTTTTTTCAGATTTGACTGATGTTTGCAAAAGACGGGAAGAAAGGCAAGAGCCACTGCACCCACATCATAATAGACATGCTTTCTCTTCTTTTGTTAACACACTGTGTGCAAACAGGGTTTGGTTTTTCCAGATTTCCCACGCGATTCCCCCACTTCTGATTATGATATGTTGCCAAAGGTCTCATTGGAAAGTTCCACAGAACACCTGACTCAGTGACTTGTAGTAGGTAGTGATTATTGTTTATTCATGTGCCCGTAATGTGATGAGCACAAAGAAAGGCTTTTATTGCAAAAATGAGTCAAAACTGACAGTTTGATAGTGCTCACCTTAATTAATTTGGATGAACTGCTCACTTAGACTCCATAAATTACTCACTGTGCACTGAATTGACTGACTGAAACGTTGCACTTTCCTCACCTGTAGAGCCAAGGTGGTATTCAGCCTCTCCCATGAGCGCCTTCCCACAAGACCTTGCTCCTTGCGCCTCTTGAACTTTCTGAAGTAGTCCTGTATCAGGAAGGTGGCATAGAACTTCCCCACTGTTACCTCGTCATCTGAGTGAGCAGACACACCAAAGCCTCCCAGGTCAACACCAAAACACCTCAACACCGAAAATCAGCTCATATCCATGCACTCAAGATTCAAAATACTCAGCCAGTTACTCCTACTGCTGCTATGTCCCCAGCTCAGAGAACATTTAATGTGTCATCACAACTAAAAAAAAATCACAATCATGAAGCACCACTACTGCAGCATGTTGGGAAAAGAGACAACATCTTGGAAATGAAACCAAATATTTTAGCTTTATTCCAAATCCCAAAAGAGTACTAACCGATAATCCCAAAATGCCATAAATCCTCAATGCTTAACCAGGACACTGACCTTTCTGCCTAAGAAGCTCCAAGAGGTTAACAACTGCTGCATGCATGAGCACATTTTTTGAGCACATGAAAAATATGTCTTTTCTCAGGCCTATTACTAAGTACTGTCAGATTCATAGTAAACAAAGAAATAAAGATATAAACTCAGAACTGTTAATAATAGCTGAGTATCTGACTGTCTACCTCTGCAAAAGACGTTTGCTCTCAGAAAATCATGTACAGTACAGCAAGATTAATCTTGATGACTGATAACATTTAAGCCTGCAGCTTGCATCTTGCTTCATTTCTAAAATCCACGAAATTATGAAAGACTCTTGCAACATACAAAAAACCACAAATACACAAAAACCTCGCTCAAAAAAGTGAAGCACAATCTTCAAAAATGAAGTTTATATAACAGATTTCTAAAAAAAAAAAAATAAGGACGCAGACGCATGTTTATTATCAATTCAAATAAACCGAAGCATTTATGCCTGCACATATTGTACAGTGACTGCAGACTTAACTAAAATTTAAGCATCTATGATTTCAGAGACAGACAAGCAGAAGTGTTTTATGTGTTAGACCAATGATATGATCTGTAGCAAGAAGCGCATGCAAGAAAACAGCAGAGTAAAAGGTTTATAGAAGCAAGGGTAAGCTCTACAGATCTTCTATCAAGACACAAAACATAAACTTAGTTTAGCCAGAAGGGAAGCGATGACAGTGCACACTATCTGCCATGCAGGGAGGCTTATTGGGCTTGGCTCTAATTCTCTCAGATAAGTCGCTGCTGAAGCAGAACAGGGAGAGATGCTGGACAATAACAAAAAAAGCCAGCTGAATCACTGTGTGCAAGAAACAAGTGGTTTTCTCTCGGTTTGTCACCACCTCTCCATAACCCATTTTAACTGGAGGGGAACTGAGTAAACGTGACAAATGTTGTGGCCAATATTCCCTCCAGGAGTCCAAAGAGAGCGGTGACCTTTATGTGGTTATGATCCATCTTTAGGTATCAGACTCGTTTCTCTACACACACGACACAGCCAGAGTTAAGCTGCACAGGGCTCTGTTCAGAAAGGACCAAAGATATAGAGCCAAAAAAAGGTATTTTAAAAATGCTCATCTGTATTTTAAAATCAGAAACTGATGATCTGAGTAAGTCTGGTCATGTCTGTGTGACAGACTGGTGACCCTGCCTCTACCTGGGATAGCTGGGATAGGCTCCAGGCTCCCCACGAGCCTGATTGGATAAGCAGAAAAGAATGACTGGATCATTCGAAATTGCTAATTTCTTGTAGTTTAGTAAATACATAGCCTCACCAATTTCATTTTCAAAAACATGTAACTCCTCGACAGGAAGGATGAAATCTTACTTAACAATTAAGTAAGATTTTTCCCCCCAGAAAAATCGCATTTGGGATTTTTACGATTTGCGTTTTTAAGGAACTCCTTGCCTTAATTCAAGTATTAGTTTGCTGAAAACGAATGAACTGATTTTACACGTGTGAGCGACATCTCAAAACCAATAATCCCTGACTCTTTTTGTTTTTCTTAAGAACAAAAGCATCCTGGTGTAAAGGGATCATAACTATGCCCACATGTGGATTCCCTTTCTGGACAGAGCCCGATGAAGTAAGTGAGGTATCAGTAGCTTCATGCCACCAGACTAAAACAGAACTGCTCCAAAGAGCTCAGGACGGCAGAAAGAGAAGAAAGGAAGGCCAGTGACTGAAAACAAAGGAAGCTGTAGAACAGAGAGGCTTGGCGAAAAAGAAAAGAGAGCGGTTAGCGAGCTAATGCACACAAAGACATGCAGTACAAGCATAGAAAAGATGGAGCTGCTATGCTAGCACAACAATGTGAAAGCCTCTCACTTAGATTATAAAACTGACTCTCCAACAAACTGACCACTTTATGAGAAGATGCTGTTTGAGTTATCGTTAAACATATGAAACACATCATTGTGGTTAACAGTGACACTTTTCAACTGAAAGGAATAAGGTGAGTTTCTGTGAAATACATAAGCTTAACTTCACAACAAATTAAAAGTTTTGTTGTAGTAAAACAGCTGGTCTTGCAGTTTCAGAAAGGCAAAAACAGGATGATAAAGGCTTCCTGTGGGTTCTTCTTCACCTCCTGTTTTCTGTTTCATAAAGCTTATTCTTATCTGTACTTCACCTTGTCCTTTACACCTACTGATCTACATCACAAGGCGAGGAACCCGTCTTGATTCTTTTGTTGACTTTAAAATTATTTTGGCTTCAGACGTACTTAGCATGCTTAGGCTTCCACTATTATTGTTTGGAAATATAAAAAAAAGATATATATACATATAAGAATCCATCTGTAAAATTATTTTTATCATGTGAGCAAGAGAATGGAACAGACACATGAGAGAGACTGTCACTTGACGAAAGCAACGAAAGCAGTTTTGTCCCTGTGCACTTGTGTACAACGACCACTGACCGCCTGCAGGAGGCACCACTTGGTCCAGTAGCTTCATACTGGTCCTCTTCCAGATCTTCTTGATCACAGCTCTAAGCTCCTCATTGGCTTGCTCCAGGTTCCCTTTGAAAAGTGCAACCAAGGTTAAAAATAAGTAAGAGTACGAAGTCTGCTTTTCACACACAGTCACAACATACGTCAAAACATTTCTTACCATCATGAGTTGTAATTAATGATTATGCTTTACTTTGGTGCTAAGTTACCTTTTTTTAATAAAATGGCCATGTTGATTATGCAGTGGACTGCAGGAGGAACTACTACTTAAATATGATCTATAGCACCCTCTTGTGTTAATTCTGGAAGGAACAACTGAGTTTGGGTGACAAAAATAAAAGTGGTTCAACTCAGAGTGACATACTTTTCAACTGCTCAGTTAAATAGTATATGCCTGTGTGAAGCTTTAAGTGCCCACTTATTTTATTCGTTAAATATTCAACTGAAATGTGTTTTTTCCTTATTTAATGCTGATTTCAATGTAAGACTTGATTCCCAGTGCATTTAAATCTGTCTCCTATTAACTTCACTGTGCTGCAGTGGTTTCTCTGGGCTGTAATCTTAAGCTGCTGCACATACAACAGGTCACTGATCCCATTAGCCTCACCTCTTAGTCCTCCTACTTAAAAAGTCAAAATGTCATAACGCTTAAAAGGCAATCAACTGCATACTACACAACATGGCAGACAGCTCTAAAATGCTAAACCAATCTATAAGAAAGCAAACAATAATTCTGCAGATCCAAAAGCGGCTAAAGGTGCACACTCACCTTCAGTCTTAATCTTGAGAGCAGTGCGGACCAAAGCAAACAGGGTGGCATTAAACATTACAGTTCCATCACTGTTCAGGGGCATGTTCATTGCCACCAGACGCTGTAAAATAATCCAAAACACAGATTAACACTGAGGCGCCTAATGTTAAATTAGTAATGTGAAAACTGCAAGTTTAATGAGTGAAATGTACAAAAGCTGCAACGTATTTTAGGTGATACAGTAAAAGAGTGGCAGTGCAGTGCATTATCTTCATTGCTATTGTATGGAAAGTTGTGGAAACCCACCTTACAGGCCACTCTGTGAGGGCAAAGTTTCCCAAAGCCCAGCGGGGGTTGGATCCTCCTCAGTAGAGTAACTACATCGAGATGCTTTATCCTGCCCCTGACAGCACATTCAGATTAAATGCATCACACCAAGCAAGCAGTCTCCACTACAGGCACAGGTCCTAATAAGTATGTACACTTTAGAGAATTTACAATTATAAAAAATAACTATCATATTTAATGGAGTCGTTTTTAACACTAGTATAGTGTACCATTTAAGAGATAAATAACAAGAGAAAATGCTTCAGACTACTCTTCACAACTGGTTCCAAGTACTAACTTTGCTTCTGGGTCGTATTCTGACCAGATCCTTTTAAACTCGTCCAAGTGGTGCGGCCCGAGAATGGACCAATCACGGGTCAGATAGTCAAAATTATCCATGATGACAGCAACAAACAGGTTTATGATCTGAAAGAAAAAAACATGCAACATTTTTTGTAACAGAAACTGTGCACGGGACAGTGAAAACTCAGGTCTGCGTGTAAAAATTAGTCACTTTGAACACAGTCAGATGGCTGAAGCTTACCAGGAAAGCACAGAGCATGTAGAAGCTGATGAAGTAGATAATGGCAAAGCCACTGCCACAGGTCCTCTCCTCCCCAGGGTTGTAGTCTGACTCTGAATCGCACAGCTTGCCTGGCATGCAGGCTAGCATGATCTCCTGCCAGGCCTCGCCTGTAGCACACCTAACAGTGAACGAGGAACAACGTCAACACAGCTGCAGCCGTACATAAAAAATAAAGATACATTTATTATGTACAAATACATACTGACCTGAACAGCATCAAGACAGCTTGGGGAAAAGTTTGAAAGTTGTTGTTGCGGTTGATTTGTGTCCCATCTACCATTGCTATTTTCCCAAACACCTAAAAAAGAGAAGAAATATCCCATTAATGCTTAGATTCTCTCAAAGAAAGACATACATATTGTGCAGGGTGTCTAACAGGTCCCACCGTTTCATGTAACGATACCATTTCCTAACAAATTACCTGCATTCCAATTACAGCGTAGATGAAGAACAGCATGGCTATCAGGAGTGCGACATAGGGAAGAGCCTGAGGGAGGGAAAAAAAGAAAAAAGAACTTGGACGCTGTGAAATCTGCAGTTTAACTTGAGCAGTGTCAAGTCATAACTGCTTCTATTTTATGTTGGTATTCTACGCAACAAAACATGCCCCTATCAGTTTTTCGAGTGCGCCTGCTGCAAGCTCATTTCAACATACTTCTACTTCTGGTTGGTTTGGTTTTCATCACAACCCTAAGCAGTGTTAGTTATTTACTGTGGTGGAAAATATATTTCTCCGAGAATTAGCACCATACACCACAGTTTACGTTGCAAATCAAAAGACTGAGAGCACTCTGAAGGAATGTGCAGTGTTATGGTGTTTTGGTAAGACAAAGATCAAGGAATTGGACAAATAAAGAAGAAAAACATCATATACATTTAAGTCAAACATATGAACTTATTTTGGAATTTTTTACTTGATGGGACAAAAGAGGTGAGTATATTTATTATACTGATAATACATTATAATAGGTTAATATATGTTTTCAGTTCAGTCTGTCTCCTTAATAAAAAATAGTTAAGTGAGTGGAACAGACTGAGAATTTTATCTCATTAGATAATACAGATACTGGTTTACCTTAGGGGAAATGATTTGTAGTTGGAAAACAAAGGTGATAAATCATACTATATCCAAATAAATGTTGCTGCATTAACTCAGCATGTTTAAAATGGCAATAATAACATACTGTGATAATATTGTATCATGGGGTCTTTGGTGAGTCCCTTCTCTCTGCTACAGTCTCACCTGGAAGGACTTGATGAAGGTCCACAGGAGAGTCCTGATTCCCTCACCCCTGCTCAGCAGTTTGACCAATCGCATCACCCTGAACAAGCGGAAGAAGGTGATGGAGATGCGAGCGCTGTCCTCTGTGTTCTGAAGCGGATGAGGGCAAGAGTTATTATGGGACAAAGAAATAAAAGGAACATTTTCCATTTTCCAGCACACTAATGAAGATATGCAACACTCGTTCATTCATGCAGTCAGTCATACATGCATTCTTTATGAGAGTCATGTATGGGACATATTAGTTACCAAGCAACACCAAATAAATTTAAATGCTTGTGAAAAAGCCTCCCACTTTGGACTTTAGAAACTGTTTACAGTGACGACAATAAACAAGCATGCAGAACAACTTGTGTGTTAAACGCCATGCCATTAACAGACCTGGAGGACTTGCACATATGGGAAATTTAAATGCGCATGTAATTGTGGACAACTACAGAGAGCTTTATCTGCAAATACATAAGAGCGAAGTCAAGAGCAGTTCATTTTAAATAACCTGACTGCTAATGCTACACAGAGCTACACTAGAATGAAGGACAAAAAGGCCAGTTTTAATCCCGCGTGTCATGCCATGCACCAAGACGGGACAAAAAAATCAGCAGATTGAAAACTGGTGCCAAAATGCAACAAACCAGGTGGATTCAAAACGGGACTGTGACAGACACTGAGAGTTCAACACAAACCCTTACAAGTGATTCAATCAGTTCTGGTATTTAAAAAAGATTTTCAGCAGTAACTGAGCAAAAAGTGTAATAACAGAAAGATGCTGATGCTTTTGACTTTTTTTTTTGGATGGTCACAGAAGGGTGAGGGTCTTAAATAAAAGAGGAGGGGCTTCTTACCCCTGGCTCCACTATCACCTTGACAACAGGAATGGCTGCCGACTTGAAACCAAAAGCCTAAAGTTAATCCGAGTCATACGAACCAGCACCAAACCATTCACAGGTAAGTGCTGCTGCAAACATCACATATCATCAGTGACCTGTGCTTCATTCAACATCCGAATACATTAAAAGCTCTCAGATGGAACTTTATTTAAAAAAAACAAAACAACAACAACACAAACAACACAGCATCAAAACTTACCAACAAGAACAAGATCAGCAGTGTAAGCCTGTCGCCACATATTCTAAGCAGTAACACCATAAATAAGATTCATGGAAAAAAGAATGCAAATACCTGTTGCTCTACTAAAGAGCAAGCTTTCTGTCGCAGGATTTATTCTGTTTATTACTACCAAGTTCTATATTTCAATTACAGGAGGTGTCTTATTTTAAACAGTCATTCAAAAAAATTCAAACAGACACACATCATGACATGGAAAAGGTGGCAAAGAGCGTGAAATCAGTGTTAACATGAGCCACAGAAAAGGACAAAGAGTTGCCTTGCAGTAGCAGTATAACAAATTCATTCACAGATTAAGTACGTATATAATTAAGAAACAAGATCTTAGTAGATCTAATTAGATTTTTTAACTTGCTATTTTATCAATTCTTTTTTTTTTAATGCCAATTTAATAAAAGATCCTTTTTCACTCTTTTCATTCAAACCACAGTACGCTGACACAAAAACCAATGTCTCCCTTTTTCTGGATTGACTAAATAATTATCAAATGTGTGTCACTAAATAAAGTGGTGAAACCGTTACATACTGTTCATATTTCATCCGTTTACATGACCGCACACGTGTTTCCCCACACTCACTGAACGGCAACTGAAGTGCTTTTATAATCTTATAAAAGACCCAAAGCCCTCTTTTGAGCTCTTTTAATCTCGGCTACACTCAGTTAGTTTAAGCTCAGTTAGCTCTGAGTAGATGGATTCTAATTTGTTTATTTTGTGTTTATTCTATCACATTCCAGGCGCTTATGACCTCTGCTCCTTAAGTGCGCCATATATGATCATTCCTACACTGTTTAACTATTTTAAAAGACCAGCAGGTCTCTGCAGCAACCTGGACAAATGTGGTGGGAACACAATTCTCCTGATAGGTCAGTCCCTTCCTTGAACTCTTTCATTACTGTCCCATAAAAAATACATAAAGACACAGGCTTTACAGTTTTAAGATTCCCTAAAATGCCAGTTTTCCTTAAATGATCCACACCGGTGGCTCTAAAGTTCATTTGAATAGATACAGGTCAAAATTTGACCCAGAACAGCCTTAGTTTGTACTGTACAACAGTATGAAGTTTTAACATATTTTCATTTTTGTTTATTTTTGGTTACTTTTGGAAAAGTCATCAGTCTTCAGATGACCTAAAAACAGATTAAATCTGACCTGAACAGTATGTAAGGGTTAAAAAGCTTGAGTCGATTACATGTTTTTTAAAGCAGCAGCTTTTCCTGTTATGAAACTGCAAAAATAATTCCTAATGCCTGAAAAAAGACAGCTGCGCCCTTGATTTGTAACACTGATGCTACAGCAAGGCACTCCTGCAGCGGAAGACACAGCAAGACATGTGCGATAAATGATTACTTACATTGATCTCAGTGATGGCAATGTCAACCACGCTACCCACAACAATTAAGGCATCAAACGTGTTCCATGCATCAGCAAAATAGTTCTGCAAGCACAGGCAACAAAGACACACAGAAAAGAAGAAAGAGAGACAACAAAGCCAGGAAGAAAAGGAAGAAGTAGTAAAAAAAGAAGTGTGAAAGACAGAAAGAAAAGAGCATCAAAAAGTTGTGCTTTGATATAACAGAGCGAGGCTGAAAAGGTTTTCCTGTCTGAGCTTGTGAGAGTGCCAACTTTTATTATTGCTGGCTTAAAGGAATACATGCTGTTTGTTGGCACTTATTGCCCCCGAAAGCTAACAACAGATTTTCAGGTTATTTAGCAGATATTTGGCCTGTGGTGCTTATCAACCATTGAGCCCGACAAAGATTTAAAAGACCATTTCAAGTGCAGACACTATTCAACACTAATTTAAGACAGGAAGGTAAGGAAGGAGAAAAGATGTGAAGGATGGAAAAAAGGAGAGTGGCAGTAGCAGTTGGAGAGCAGGAAGAGGGAATGACAGAGTTCTACATACTGACGTCTTTCTACCTGGCTGAGTATGATGTCGACTACACTGCCAATCACCACCAGAGCATCGAAGACGTTCCAGGCGTCCCCGACATAGCCCTGAATATGGCAGCATGCACAGCCAGCAGGAGGAGAGGGGGGAGGCAGGAGAGGAGGGTGATGCAGGAAAGTATAAGAGGTTACAGTGAGGGGTACAGGAGGGTGACGATAAGAAATCAGTGGAAGGATGAGATTTGAGCAAAGAGCCCGTGATGGGAGGCAACAGGAACAGGAAGAAAGAGGGCTGGCTTAAAAGTGTCTTCAGGTAAAAACTCAAACACTGATCTTTTTGGGGATAAAATATAAAAAGGACATCTAGAGGAAAACTCTTTCCCTTTTGAATGCCTAAAAGGGGTAACCCTTGTATCGCTTTCCTAAACTGAGCAGTGTCTGTCATATTTGAGGCCTCCTTCCAGAACAAAATGACTGGGGGTGCTCCAGAAGTTACTGAGGGTGAGCTCTGCCTACACAGCTTGGAAAAACCTGGAACCTGATTTAATGGTCCTCAAACTGCATTTTTATTAACATATACTGGAGTTTTAAAACTCATCATTAAGGGTAGAGAGGTGGTCATCTACATGTGGGAAAGAGTTAAGGTACTATTGGTCTTTGAATAGATCTGCATATAATTTGCTTAAACACTTAAGTTTTTGCATTAAGGACAATTTTTGACAGAAAATAAAATAAATCATAGAGAGGAGAGAAGAGACTTACTCTGGGCTTGAAGGCAATCAGCTTGAGGATCATCTCTACAGTGAAAACCCCAGTGAACACCATGTTCAGGATGTCCATGGCATAGTTAAATAAATGAGACTGACCATGGTGCTGAAAAGAGACATATGCACAGACTAAACACACAAATATTAAGAAACAAATACGTATTTCAGCATATGACAAAAGACTGTACATCATCATTTTAGACTCATTATGTACAGAGCAGATCAGTTCAACCACTAACATTTCTAGGCACAGCAATATTTGACAAACTGATAAATTAAATATTTATTTGCTACACTATATTGCCAAAAATATTGCCTTCACATACATATGAACTTGAGTGATATCCCATTCTTAATCCAAACGGTTTAATATGATGTCCACCATCCATATTCACCTACACTAGCTTCAAATCTTCTGTCTTTATTTATGGCAATTTTTGAACATTCTTCCAGAAGCACTGATGTTGGACGAGAAGGCCTGGCTCACAGTCGCCGCTCTAATTCATCCCAGAGGTTTTCTATCGGGTTGAGCTCAGGACTCTGTGCAGGCCAGTCAAGTTCTTTTACACCAGACTTGCGCACCATGTCGTTATGGATCTTGCTTCAGGAGAAGGGTACTTCTCCAGATAACCGTCAAACCCAGACTTATTCATCAGACTTGCAGATGGAGAAGTGAGATTCATCACACCAGAGTACATCTCCACTGCTCTGGTGCTTTACACCACTGCATCCGAGGCTTTGCTTTGTGCTTGGTAATATTGGGCTTGGATGCAGATGCTCAGGCATGGATACCCATTCCATGAAGCTCTTTTCACACTGTTCTTGAACTAATCTGAAGGCCACATGAAGTTTGGAGGTCTGTAATGATTGATCGTATAGAATGTTGATGACCTCCACACACTAACACCATACCACTAACAGCTGATTCTGGAATATTTAGTAGTGAGGAAACTTCATGGCTGGACTTGCACGGTTTTTACAGATCTTCTGCAAGTGACCCATTCTTTCACAAATGTTTGTAGAAGCAGTCTGCATGCCCAGGTGTGTTTTATACACCTGTGACCATGGACGTGATTGGATGATCATTGACTTGAATGAGTGAGTCAGTACGTTTGGCAACAAAGTCTATGTAGTGATTGTAAACCCAGTTCAACTTTACCTTAAAGACAGAATGAATAGTTCTTACCTGAATGGCCAGGCATAAGGTGTTGAGGATGATTAGGACAAACATGACGTACTCAAAGCCGGTGGAGTTCACCACATACCAGAACTTGTACTGGTAGGGGTTTTTGGGAATGTACCGCCGAAGAGGGCGAGCTTTAAGAGCGTACTCGACACACTGACGCTGCCATGGTGTTGATGGTTTGTTGAGGCAAAAAGAAGCAGAGACTCATAACCAAGTAATTAATTATTAAGATATTATTTGGCTATAATGTTGCATTATTTCTTCATGCTTTTGAAATAATCATAAACAGACTTTCCTACCTGATTTTTGTCCAGCTCACAGTTCTTGTACTCCTTTTCCCCTTGCTCCTGGAACGTAACAATAACAAAACCAACAAAGATGTTCATCATGAAGAAGGCAATGATGATGATGTAGATGATGAAGAAGATGGAGATCTCGATGCGGTAGTTGTAGATAGGGCCCATGTTCTCCCTGTTGGAGTCGATGGCCTTGTACAGCAGACTGTAGGGACAAAACGGAGACAGAAAGTCAAGATAATCAGTTACTATCCAGTGGCAATACAGGATTTAGTTTGGAAGAAGCAAAATAAATACCAAACATTAAATTCCATCTCGCACATAAAACAGTACTTACGTGGGCCATCCTTCAAAGGTGGAAACGGTAAAAAGAGCCATCATGGCCATGAGGACGTTGTCAAAATTGAATTCACTGTTATACCAGATCCTCTCCTTCACCATGGGCAGCGCAGTGTCACCATTGTTGTAGAGAATATATGTACCCCTGGGATTTAAAGATAATATTAACTACATATGCTGTGTGCAGACTGAAAATGCAAGCAAAACCAGTAAGGAATCAAAGGTCTCACTTGCACTCATCTGGGCTGGACTTTGCATCATCTGTGCATCGATAAAATTTACCCTTTAAAAAAGAAAGCAGATCATGTCAGCTGCAGTGTTGTGCAAGAATCCCAAACTTTGTATAGCTTTTTATTATTTTATGGTAGAAGCATTGTTTAATTTAGTGAAGTGCAGAAGAGACGTGAGATTTTACAATCAGTGTGCGCCTGTTTCCCATTATAGCTCATTGCTGTACCTTAAAAAGTTGCACTCCGATACAAGCGAACATGAACTGCAGCAGAGTGGTGACGATCATGATGTTGCCAATGGTCCTGATGGCCACAAATACACACTGGACCACGTGCTGCAAAGCATACAGTTACAGTGCTATTAGAAATACACAGTTTGTGTCACCAACAAAAGCGTGTGTTTGCACAAACATGGGTGCAAATTCAGACAGACAACTAAACCCATGCACATAGACAGAGAGAGATATTGTCACTCTCACCTTGAGTCCCTTAGCTCTGTTGATGGCCCTGAGAGGACGAAGAACTCGCAAAACACGAAGAATTTTCACCACTGAGATGGCGGACGACCTATAGGAGACAGAAAAACAGATCAGGGAAAAAGGGTTGTAATTTTTAATGGGTATGTCCCCACAGAGGTATTAGTATACTGAAGTTTTAGCTGCTGAGCCACTTAACTGTGACAGAGTACAGACAGGGTTTAGAGAATCAAGATGTAACATGTTAATTCAGTTGTTTTTACTTATGACTTCTTCAGAATTTTCAGTTGAATTAGGCCATTACCCTAAGTAGCTACTACTGATTTAGTTTAGGTAATGTTTAGGGATTCATGAGTGCGGCTGAAACACAAAAGAGGCATGAAGTCTACTTATTCTATAAATTCACTGATGAGTTACGCGCACTTTTCTCACATTGGATATTACACTGACTTTCTACTAGGGTGATGGCAGGATAAAGACCATTTAATGTCCATTCTGACTGAGTCACACATTTCCATTTTCACATATGGCTGTGCTGGGTAATGTCTAGAAAGGTTCAGGGAAACATAGTACATGTGTGAAAACGGTAGTTTTTAACTAATCATCTGAACATAGTTGCTCAATTTTTGATGACAATCACACTTACTGAATGCCAAAAGACACCAGAGACACACCAACGACCAGCAGGTCTAATAGGTTAAAGTAGTTTCTACAGAACGCCCCTTTATGAAGGAATGCTCCAAATGCTGTCATCTGGACAAAGGAGAGAACCATGTTGATTAGCCATTAATCAAGGAGGAGGTTCGATCAAGGCAGCAATATGACTCAAAAGGCATAATAACTGTTTGCTATAGATGATCTGTTATATTCTAACTGTTATATTCTGTTATATTCTAAGGATTAACAAAAGCACTCAAGCTTGGTAAGTTAAATTAACAGGAAAAAGTTTCAATCAATATTTAAAACATATTTGAAATGAGAAACGTCAGGGATGCATTTATGTGCAGTACCGCGTGCACACACACATTGATGGTACATACAGTACATATAGATACATTAGGTACAGACATTGCAAAATGTTAACACGACATGGGGAACATTTTAAAACTACATTCATTTCCTGTACAGATTAAGCCACAAAGTGAACCATAAACAAGGACTTTCAAGCTTAAGCTTAAATGAGCTTTTCTGGTGCAGACATGCAGCAAGTAATGGGGAAAGGTTAGAGACTGATTTGTGAATGTAAAAATAATAAAACTGTTTAGGATATTTGTGGATTTCTTCAAGCTTTTTATTTGGAAGAACAGTTTTCCAAAAAATGCTTCTTATCTGTGTTCACAGTGTCCAATCAGACAGTGTGATTTTAAAGCTTGGTGTTAGTTTGAGTTCATCTACCGTCTGAAATATAGCAGACTTAACAAACATCCTACTATAATGATTGTAGTATATGAATGCACATACCCACCTCCTCCTTAACATCTATGAACATATATTACTATAGATGTTCATAGATGTTTAGTTATTTAAAATCTTTGTATATATCATGTTAATTTCAATCTATTATATTACATTCTCAGTACGTCCCATGTAAGTAACTTAATGGTCTGCGTATCTGTATATGTGACAGAGTTTTGTTTGAGTCACCTCTAAATACTGAATGAAGAGTTCTGAAATTAGGTCCTTAAATATCTCAGACATATACCTGAACAAACAGCAATTCACTCCAGTAAAAGCGAGGACATTTTTGACGACAATCAGAATTGTGCAACCCTTACCACTCTGATTGCAGAGTGCTAATTTTAATGTAAAGCTCTATTTAAAATTGAAAATGTTTTTAGGGTGTTGCATTATGTAGATATACATATTCATTTAAAATATAAAGGAAGTACTATGGAGGCAGGAGTTTGAGGTTTAGTGATCACGGGGCAAATTTATATCCACACCTATGATGTGAATTGAAACTGAGATTATTGACCAAAAAAATCAATAATCATGTCACGTTTACATTTTCAGGTTAAACATGTACAGGTTAGCTTTAAAACTGACAGGGTTTCTATGTAGCTTGCAAAGGAGAAGAAGGAAAATAAGAATACATAAATACATACATACACACACATATACATATATATATATATATATATATGTATATGTATTACTTACATGTATTACATGTATAGTTATATGTACGGTATTAGTTACATGCATACATACATCATTCTCCTGTTAAGTTTTAATAATTAACCAAGTTTTTGTCATTTAACTATGTACAGTGGTATAACGAAGATATTCAGAAAAACAAAATAAAATAACATAAGGTCTGTCCCATAAGTGAGCAAAGCGAAAAGTGCTGCAGGCTTGGCAAAAACTGCCCGTTGGGTGGATTTTTGTTAGTTATTGTAATTAAACATAAAACGAAATGAATTGTTTAAAACACGGGACTCTAATGTTTACTGCTTTTTTTAATCTGCTGATGTGCTTTTAAAAACAATCCCTTTGTAAAACTGTGAATAAAGTATACATTTTTGTCATCTTTTGGAAAATCCAAAAAGAAAAAAATGGTAAAAACATAATTTTTTAGGGAAAAGCCAAACAAGTGGTCGTATTCTGGAGGGCCAAAGGTCCATGAACTTGTCGAGGGTTAAAAGGGGGAAGTAGGCCGTGATGGAAAAGTGACTGACAGACAAAAAAAATTTCTGCCGAAAAGGCACAAGCTCCACGTTGACATGTCGGCGCTGTGAGAACAAGACAAGCAGGCGGCCATTCTGACCAGACTATAGAGACAAAAATGACGAGAGGAAGAATGTGTGCAGCAAGCTTGGAAGTGGTGGGTTGTTGCTGAGCAAACGCAACGGTTTGAATTGTTTACCTTAATAAAGATCTCAAATGTAAACATACTAGTGAAGACATAGTCTGCATAGCCTAGGATCTGAGGAAGCAATCAGAGTGACATAAGCGCGCAGGGTTACTACAGCTCTACTCAGCACAGCACAACACAGCACGCAAAGGACATTTACCTTCAACAGGATCTCAACAGTAAAGATTGCGGTGAAAGCATAGTCAAAATAACCAAGTATCTGAAAAAGGCAATGCACAAGTTCAAGTCATTCCAAGACAACAGCACAGTGAGAGATTTATTAAATACTTTTAGCTGTAAATACTGCAAAGTTTAAACACAGATGAAACAGATACTAGTGTAGCCAAGCATTTAGTAGGTTATACTTTAACTGACCAATCACTCGTTAGTGCGTAGTCTCAAATAAATTCTTGTTTGTTAAGAAACGGTGATGTTCCTTCTCTGAAATTCTGAATGCAAACAAAGCTGGGCCATTGTCTCTTTTTAGTGTTGGAAGAAGCCATGTTGTGCCAGTGCAATCAGCACTGGTACAGAGTGAACACAAACAGACTATTTAAAACTCCTTACAGTGACATGCTGTAGCTGCAGACACAAAGGGAAGCCTGCTGAACTATCTGCTTCTAAAGTCTGCACTGAAAATGTATGTAATCACAGCTCGTGGGCAGTTTAACATGATGATACAATCATGTGAAAAAGAAATTTTTGATGGGACTCCATGCAGACCTCTGAAAAACTAAGTACACACTTTCATTCAGTGACTTGTTGAACCACCTTTACTGCAATAACTTGAAGTAACTGCTTCCTGTATGACTGGATTACCAGTCTGTCACATCACCATGAGGAATAATTTTGTTCTGCTCTACATCACTACATCACTGCTCCAGTTTCTTGAGGTTTGATGCACAGCTGTCTTAATGTCCCGGCACAACATTTAAATTAAAATGAGGCCTGGACTTTGGGTCATCGCGACACTTTGATTCGCTTCTTTTGCAGGCATTCTGTTATAGATCTGCTGCTGTGCTTTGATCGCTGTCCTGTTGCATGACCCAGTCTCGACAAAGCTTTAGCTGACATATGTCACATTTGACTCTTGAATACTTTGGTCAAAACAAAACAATGGTCCAAAACAATGTGTTATGAGTAACCTCCTGGTAACCTTTCCAAATAAGCCGTACCTGTTCAGTCTTTTTCTAATTGTGCTGTCATGAACTTTAACATTTAACATGCTACCTGAGGCCTGTACAGATTTTGTGTAGTTTCTCTGAGCATGCTCAGTTTGAATTTAGGGAGAATCTGCTGAAACGTTCACCCCTGGAGAGACTATGGGATTGTGTTTAGACACACTTGATTGCTTCAGACCAGAAAACTTCTGCTTTTATAGAGGCGCTCACACTTGCTAATGTACAGTTAATCAAGTGCATTTGATTAGCAGCATCTTGCTGCTACTTACCCTCTTAATTCCTATGTAAGCAGTAAGGCTGTACTTAGTGTTTCAGGTAAACAAGAGTCCTCTAAAAACTTTATTTTTTACCCAACTGTATTTAATTTCAGAGCCAAAAATTCCTCAAATTTAATACATTTAGAATTATCTTTTAAGAATATCTTATGAATTGTGTGAGAAACAGACATGGTTAAATAACATAATAACATAATAATAAATAGCAGTAGTTGTAAAATTTGTTATTGCCAAATCAGTCATTTCATATGTCACTTGTTATTTTTTAAGGAAAATTTTAGATTTGTTAAAATATGTGTTTTACTTATAACTTTAATGATGGGTGTTTAATGCACATTTTCAACACCAGGAGATTAAAATGGAACGTAGTAAATGAAATGTGGTAATACATAATTTACAAAATTACAGGTGGACTCCGACTGTGACGTGTAAAAAAGTGAAACAGTTTCCACACTCATTGGTTGTTTACATACGATATTGCGAGCGGAGAAGTTGCGGATGGGGTCTTCGGCAGCCAGTGAGACAGAGCTGAGCATGATGAAGACCAGGATGAGGTTGGTGAAGATCTGATGGTTGATCAGCTTATGGCAGAATACACGAAACCTACAAAAAGAGAGTAGAAAGCAGTAAAGAGAGGGACTGCTTGAACTCTTTTAGTGTCTACAAATACATCTGTCACACTGAGCAGTTAGACTGGTTAATGCTCCTATGTGTTGATAAGTCTGATATACGAGGCTCACGGATTTGTGCTGCTGAAAATGAAGAAGGCACTGCCTTCGGGGATGGGTGGAATCTTTTCTTTGATGGTGAGTTCAGAAAGTCGCTGAGGCCGAGGCCCAGACGGGACTTCTGGGAGCTCGTCATTGTCGGTACCATCATCACACACTGGAAAATATTAAAACAGTCCTTCTGATATGATCCTAGCATGAAAATCCTCAAAGCATGTCAAATTTACATGGGTGCCAATGTTTTGTTTTAGTCAAATTTTTAAATGTTTCTTTTAATTTTTGCGCATTTTGCTATTTTTTCATTGACTATACAATTTATTGCCATGCCTTATGAAGAATTTCAGTTAAAAGATCACTTAAAATTCACATACAAGATTATTTTTAACTGTAAATCCCAGCATACAGAAGATACACTTATGAACTGAAGATTCAAAATCCGGCATTCAACATGTAATATATCTACTGCACAATAATATATGTACAAAAATGCAGTGTTTATTTAATTGATTTGATCAACAAATCACCCTTCCACTAACTGCTGTGTTGTGTTTGACTTCAAAGTGCTCACAGTGTCTCTGTGTGTATGTGTATGTGTGTATATGTGTATGTATGTATATATATGTGTATGTATGTATGTATATGTGTATGTATGTATGTATATGTGTATGTATTATATATATATTATTATATATATATATATATATTTTTTTATGTATATATTATATGTGTATGTATGTATATATATATATGTATGTATGTATATATATTTATGTATGTATGTATATATATATATGTATGTATGTATATATGTATGTATGTATATATATATATATGTATGTGTATATATATATATGTATGTGTATATATATATATATGTATATGTATATATATATATATCATATATATATGTATATGTATATATTTATATATATATATATATATATATATATATATTTATACAATAATATTATTAGATATTGTTTATATATATATATATATATATATATGTGTGTGTGTGTGTGTGTGTGTGTGTGTATACTGTATGTGTATTGCTCAGTTAAAACAAGTCAGTTTACCTGGAGACTCACTGGAAGGATACAACTCTTTGTTTTCCTCTTGCAAGCCCTCCAGCGGCACCTTCATCATTCAGGTTTAAGAGAGATTTTAATAAAATCAGTGCTGCCATTTAACATATGCATGTCTGCAGTTTGATAATATAATGTAAATCCTGATTTTTTTTTACCTTGGTCTCGCCATCTTTGCTTTCTGCTATGTCACATCTCTTCTTATCAGCGCTTGCATCCCTGTTGGGCACAGATGAAAAGGTCTGATTTACAACGCTTTTTTTTTTAAGTGACTGTGACAAAAGACTTCAACACTAGACCTTCAAATATAAAATATTAAACAGCTTCACCTGGCACTATTCTTCCTCTTCTTTGCCTCTTCCTCCTCTTTCTGCGCTGTGTTGAGGCTCTCTGCATCTGCCAGGTTGTCAACGGCGATGGCCAAGAAAACATTTAGCAGGATGTCTGATCATTTGAGTTAAAGAGAAAACACTAAACACCCCGATTAAAAACAACTTTTTCGCACGGATGTGTGCACACTTCGCAGGCAGTAGGATACAGTTTCCACAAATGAAGAGGATGATGAAGTAAATGCAGACGACCATTCCAGAGGAGGCAGGACCACCGTATGCCATGATGCCATCATACATTACTGTGTTCCAGTCTTCTCCTGTCAAGATCTGGTGAACACAATGTAGAGCAGAGGACGCCAAAATTATTCTGTTTGCCCAGACAATAATTTAAACTGTATTTATTGTCTTACTGCAGACACTTAGATTGGATGTTGTGATTCTTGCAAATCGCACCTCAACAAACAGACGCTTTGACAGATTAGCATTGAATTAGCTCACAGCGAGCTTTAATTTTGACTGAAACAATGAAATCAAACAGATACCTGGAAAACAGTGAGAAGGGCCTGGGGGAAGTTATCGAAAGTGCTTCTTTTAGTCACAGTTTCATCAAAGTTAAACTTTCCCCCAAAAAGCTGCATGCCAAGCAGGGAAAAGATAATGATGAAGAGAAAAAGCAGCAGCAACAGGGATGCGATGGACTTCATGGAGTTGAGGAGAGAGGCCACCAGGTTACTGAGAGATGCCCAGTGACTGAGGAAGAAACAAACAATAAGGGATTATGTCTTGTCAATACGCTCAACTTAGCCACCTGGTATCAGACATGCTGTAGTCAGTTAATATGCTCACGGATGCCTGAATCCTTCGGTTTGTTTGAAATAAGTGTCATCAGCCTTATGTGAAAGATTTACAGCGAGATCTTTCACGTGTTCTCATGTAACAGATCACTTTTGGCAATAATCGGGGAGAAAGCACTTCCTTATTTTCTGAGCTTCATACAAGTGATACATTTTATACAAAATAAAAGGCTTTTTTTCTGTCAGTGAGAGATTAAATGTTGCTTACGTTAGTTGCACTCTGAGCTCACGTGTATAAGTCCGAAAATGGAATTTAAAAAAACTACAATGCACTCCAAATGAAAAATTATATAAAAACAAATTTTAAAACCCCATATTTGAATCAAAAGACAGGGTTTTAAACATCGTACGTCCAGAGATCACATGACTTTCTGTTGTTTTGTTTTTTTTAAGATTTAATAGTTTTGTCTTTGCTCTGTGTTAAATAGAAACCTCAGACATTCCCATTGATGGATTACTGGTCATGTCTGTAACAGGCTGTGCCAGTGGAGGTTCGCTGGTCTGATGCCTGTATTAAATAGATTATTATTCATCCATGTATCCATTCTCTTCTGCCTATATTTTTCAGGGTCACTGGGGCACTGGAACCTATATATGAATATATTATAATATATTTAAATGTTATGTTTTTAAATGTAATTAGGGGACATTTCATAGACCTCATGCACTTTTGAATTCTCATCTTTTGTGTGACTTTTTAAAATTTGACTTTTATTTTTTTTTTCTTTGACTTATGTTCAGTTCAGCACAAACCTTGTTAATAAAGGTGCTATATAAACATTAGTATTATTAATATTATTGTCATTGTCAGTAGTAGTATTAGTGCGGGAATTGCTCACCGTGTGACTTTGAAGATTCGAAGGAGGCGTACGCAGCGCAATACAGAGATACCCAAAGGAGACATGATCGCTAACTCCACCAGGATGGTCTCTACGATGCCGCCACACACCACGAAACAGTCAAAGCGGTTAAACAGGGATACAAAGTAGGCCTGCAATCCCAAGCTGTACATTTTCACCAGCATCTCCAAGGTGAACAAGGCCAGAAGAACTTTGTTGGCAACATCTGGAGAAAAAAGCGGGATAAAAACGTCTAAATGCACGTTTTAGGATAGCGTGGAAGAAACAGAGCAAAGCACATACCCTGTACTTCAGTCAGCCAGTCTGGCTGGTTGTAGTGCTCAGACGAGATAGTAAGAGTGTTGAGGAACACCAAGATGATGACGAGCCAATAAAAGGTCACCGATTTCACAGCTGCGCGACACTTCCTGCGGCAGAAACGGTTCCATCGACGCCACTGACGGCTGTAGGCGATGAGTGTCATATGTTTAGGTTTTTGCTTTTTGTATTGCTATTTATTGGATTATTTGATTGGTGAAATACAATAAAAGCAACTTCATTATGATTCCAAAGGGGAAAAAGTTGATTAGGAGGAAAAGAGGGTAGGTTTCAGGTGCATAAACACAATGATTACATTTAGGGGAAAAAAAACACAGATGAAAACATCAGCTGTCTGAACAAATAAAACATGATGCCATTATCAACCATGCAAGATGAGACAAGTCCAGTAAATGATGAACAAAGCTACCATGCAGCACCACAACGGGGTACCAACCTGCACTTTGATTTAGTAATTTTTTGACTGGGGAGAATAAAAAGAAGCAACTTTTAATTAAATGTAACAGCATGTGCAAATGTGCACTCTGCAATCCAATCAAACGAGTTTTAATATTACTGACTGTCAATTACCAGACAGCCTAAGCTGTCAATAAAATTTTAGAGTGAAACGTGTAATGTGTTGAGTAACATATACAGCACTCACCACAGTGGACCACAGCATGGTGATTTGTCTTCCTCTCCGTTGTGATTGTCTGTGGTCACTGATTCTGTCTCACTTGTGGGTATGCTCGCTGTCATGTCGCACACACACACATACAAATACACACACGTAAAGACACGTTAATGGAAAAAAGTTTATTACACAGGCTTTCCGTTATGTTATGACTGATTATCTTATTGATATCCATGCATTTTTGATTTGGCTTGGTTCTCGAGTGATAAAATATCCTTCAAAATAAATGTGACTTATTTTAAAATCTGAACAAACAAAGCCCAAATAAACACTCTAATCAGTCGTTACAGTAAAACAATAGATTATAATTTTGAGTTCAGATTTCAGCTTGTGATTATTTAACATGGACTCCATTGATCTCTTTTTTTTATTAGGAAGGCCAAGCCAAACCACCAGAAAAAAATTTTTTTTTTAAATGAAACAGCAAAATCTGCAAGTGTCAGATAAAAATGCTGGAGTGACTGCCTGACAAAGTTTGACCCCTGGATGTTGTAGTTTCACAGTGTGAAACCAGCTGTAATGCTTGTGAGCACTGCAAAAAGATGAAGCTCAAGGTTTTTGCACAGATCTAGTAACAGTGAATACATGCTGCCAGTCCAGAGTCAAACTAAATTTGATAGATTATTATTTATTGGACTGGAACTGGAAATCCATTTTCCATGGTGAGGTTTGAAATAACATTGACTGCAGTGTTCATCTGAACACTGCAGTCAAATGCATCAATTATTCTTGTCCAGGTATGTCATGCGTATACACATTAGAATTCACATTTATTGTACATGCACAAAATATAGTTGCAATTGAAAACGTGACTCAAAATGATGATGATGATGATGATGATGATGATGATGATGATGATGATGAAGATGCCATTATTATGATAATGATGATGAGAAAACCATGTGGCAGTCCTAGATAAAATTCTATGTTTTCCCTCAGTCATCATTAAAAAATGGTAAGTTATTGTTTATTAAGAGATTAAATTGTAATTCATAATGTACACTAATGTGCTAATAATTGGTTTCTACAGTTGCGTATGATAATTATCTGTGTTGTTAGATAACTGTTATATCTTAATGGTTATTGGAAAGTTTAAACTAATGTCTATAATTCTTTGTAAATAAATCAAAGTAATAATTAGATTCTCTTATCACCTATTATAACATAAGCAATGTATTACAATAAAGTTATTTTGTAGAAAAATACACTTAAATCTATTAAAATAAAAATAACTATTAACAATAATAATGAGTAATAACTAATTTATTACTCATTATAATATATACAAGTATTTTTTTGGCAGTTTTACTTTCATGGTAAACATTAAAATAACTATTTACAAAACTTCAATTTAAAATTTATTTTACAACATATAGGTGATGTTGATTAGAACTAAATTTTAATAATTTTGTAGCTAAGGTATTTTTCTTCTGACCCAAAATACTGAAAATCTAGTTATAATATTAACTAACAACATTAATATTAGATAAATATACCCTATACTTACATGGCAATACAGTAAATATGAGCTAAATAAATTTTGCTGACATTTAACACTCGCATATTATACATGTAAGTACATTTTTGGGCAACAAAATGCCAACATTTACATTTTAAGTACTTTAAGGGAGCTCATTTTAAATTATGTTATATATTTTAAAGTTAAGGCTTGTTGGTGCATATACTAATAAAATTATTTATTTGCAATGCCATATATTTTTAGAGTTTCACAGGATATTTATCATTTTAAGTGAGGCTTATTGTTGTTATCTTGATGGTTTTATACTTACTAAAGTATGCATTGTGAATTAGGCTTACATTCACATGCGCCCACACACATATGTATGTAAAACAATGTTCAATGTGGTGTGTGGGTGGTATTAGGAATATCAGTGTTACTAATTCTTCAGATAAATAAAAATATATAATTTTTCTCTAAACTGCTCTAAACGGGTCAAACTCCATTTTCTTTTTCCTTTCCTTTCATGTGGTGTAAAATTCAAAATTTTTAAAGCATTTTACTGGAAGTTGGACTGTCCTGTTATGCCAGTGCATTAATAGAATAACATGTATGTGTTGAAGATGGTAAGGATCAGAAAATACGAGAGCACACACAAAGCATAAGCAAAGCATATGCAGGTGATGAACCGTCCTGGTGAAGATGTGTGGGGAAATTCAGACTTTCAGACACTTGCGCGCACACACATTTACCCTGTGTCTCTGTGGACTGAGTGAACCAGCCAAACTTTCCTTTCTTCTTCTCAGTAAGGTCAGCCAGCGTGACCCCTTGGTGTTATCAACATGCAGATCATACAGCCAGACAGCAGAGGAAGCAGTGAGTCAGTACACAGCACAACAAGAGAGAGAGGAACGTACAGCAAGAGACAGCTGCAATACAAGCTACTGGCACAGCTACCGTGTCCAGAAAAGTATACAGGACATTCTTGAATTATATTTAGTGGATTAACTACTAATAATAATACACTAACTACATTTATTTATGCCTGAATTGTGTGTGTAATAATTAATTCATCATTGCTCCTTGGGCAAAAGTGACTGGCAGTAAGGAGTAAAAAGACCAAATAAGGAGGAATTCACAGTAATTTGTAGATTTGAAGACATCAGACCATTTAGAGAGACAACATGATGAACATAAAGGCATAATTATGATATATATCAGCTCATAAATTATGTACTTGTATTAGTATTAATATCAGCAAATAAATAAGACAGTCAAGGACATTCGTTTTTTAAATGTGTCATCATAAGATTGTCCATGACTATAAAGTGTCCCGCTGAGTACATGAAGCAAAAACAAATTAAACAAAGCAATAAAAATCAACTATCTGTTAGACTGCACGCTGTAACATTAGCTCTGTAAATTCTGGACAGAGTAACTATATAATACACTGTAACACTGGAAACAATCAACATTAAACACGACTTTGGAAAAGAGTAGAAGAAAGCAGAGAAGAGAACAATTGTGGGTAAAGAGAGAAAATGATGTAAAGAAACGAAGGGAAGAGAAGGGTGAAACAGGTATTAACAGCAGTCTACAGACAGTTTTTAGAAGGCGCACACACACTGCAAGGAAGTAAAGTTAGTCCGTCGTCATCTATAACATCGACAGCAGGGCTAAAAGCAAGGCAACTACTGGTGAACATAAAAACTGACAGGTACATTCGCACTGACTGCTCTGTGAATGGTTACGAGGCAGTCTAGCTGTAATTCGGGTCAGATGTATTTTCATGTCAGTTACGCCCACATTTTTTTCCCTGCACATCCAGATGGATTATGGTATAATTACTAATGACACAAGCTTCAGTCCCAACATTTGTTGCAAAATAACAAAAGAAAAATCCTGAATTCAACAGATAATTTTAAATGGCCTTCCTACTGTCAGTTAATAGAATCACGGAGCCGCTGCGCCATCCGATTTTCATACCAGACATTAGAAATACTATGCTTAAATAAACACACAAAAAAGGTAAATGTTTAAGGTAGAGAAAACAACTAAGGAAATTCATCTCTCTCTGATGGCAGGATGCTATGTCATATGCAAAAAAAAAGCCCAAATTTCTCCTGTTCATCAACTTTGGACTAGATTAGATTATTTAATGGCTCATTCGACTTATTCCATATACAGCAAATGTCAGAAACCAGAACTAACTGTTCAAGTTGTTCATACTGGCGTCTCCACCAGTCACAGTGCCTAAATACACATGAATACAAATGTCAATCTGCAAATCAAGTTTGCCTGTTTTTTGTTTGCCTTCTTTATTAAAATCTAAGAATTACGCAGATACTCCTGCTTTTTCTGAATCTGAAAAACTTACAGCTAAATATTTTTCCAGGGCGTGCCTGTAATGAAAAATATATTTTTGTTACTACTTGTCAGTATTTTTTCTGTGTCATTGCTACTGCAACCAAGTAACATTGTCTACAAATGTAACCAAATCTAACCAGCAACGTTAAAATCTTGTTTATTACGGCAAACGTGGAGCTGAATTACATTATGGTTACAGTCCATCCACAATATGTTGCGTTAGATCACATTAGCTGAAATAGTTAAGTTTTTGGAATCCAGATAAAAGTAAAATACAGTATTTATATGCATTTTTATTTACAACCCATATAAACATTGAAATACAGCAAAGAAAAACACACAGCTTTTGCCATGGTATTGAACGTGTAGCGCTGTGAAAATCTGAAGACACATCAAAGAAAATTCTAGAGATTTAATTTCACGACACGCATGTGTGAAAGTGTAGTGCAGCACACAAACTGCACTGCTGCAGTGGTTATAATTTCATAGATAAAATCCTCCAGCATGCCAAAGATGGGTGTTTATACCACCAGTTGTATATAAATGTGAGGATTAATTGAACGCTAATATAAGCATTACGTCCATGTAATAAGGATTCCATTTCATTTGTTATGGATTAGACTAACGCTGGTGTTTACTCTGACTGGCTGGAGAGACCCATGAATGGTCAAAACTGTTATAAGTGAACGTATCTGAAAAAGTAGGTGGTAATTCAGAGGCTGTGATTCACTGCTGTAGTGATTTAACACTAATTATGTGGAAGATAATATTCAGCGGTTATAAGGCACATAATATGTCTGGCTGAGATATTCGTACTGCGTACACAAAGGCAAAAATGTAGGTATTTAACTGTGTCAGAGGTGGAGGTGGATGTTAAGAAGCGTATTGTTGCAGAACACATTTCTATTTGAAAGCAAAGTTTTTTTATTCTAATTTTCTTAAATGAATTATGAGGCTGTCATAGCTTAATCATTCTCTGCTGTGCTATGAATGACTGAGAGCAGCTGAAAACACTGATCTTCCCACATTTGTTACACTAGGCTTTCTTGTCATGATCATGTTGTAAGTCAGCCATCCCCAAAGTCAGGACTGCTGCCGCCCACTTAAGAACCAGAAAATCCCAACGGGCCCATCCATCTTAAATCTAATCAAAACACAAGAGGAAGCGATATAGTTCCTTTAAATTTGTGTTCAAAAAACATAAACAACCTTATCTAGATCGATTAATTTGTGTCAGAAAAATTAGTAATATCACAAACTAGCTATCTCCTATTACCAAATTAAATTCATTTTTTATATAAATAAATACATGTATATAAAAATTTAACTGTACAAACCTGTGAGTATTCAAACTAATCAATTTCTGTTATTACTGAGGCCTACTTGCAGTACCTTTGCGGCCCACCAGGGGCTTCAGGAGTCATTGTTGTAGGTCATACAGTATGTTTGCAGAAATGTAGGAACTCACAAAAGATTTACATTCATGTATTAGATCGCATTCGGTGCATTATCATACAATTTTTAGTGAAATCTTAGATGCTTCAAGCAATCCCTGCCTGAGCTTCCTCATTCTAATTCAGTCCTTGTGCTCCTTGTCAACACAAATAAACAGAAGCAGTCACCCCTCACTTACTGTACTAATCAAATGCCAAGTCAGAAATTATTGCAAGGAAGCAGCTGTCTCAAAACAACGTCATGTTCCCACAATGAGCCGCATTCAAGTCAAAGTAAGCAAAGGATCATGAGAACTGCCAGTTAGATGCATAACAGATTGACCGTCTCTCCTTCCTCTTGTAACAGTTTTAGTGGCAAAGAAATAAGCAGCATTATCTCAGGGCAGAAGAAGTTAAGGCTTTGTAAGTCACAGTTCTGTTTGCATTCTTTGTTTGCCTGCTGGACAAGAGTGCTGGACAAGAGTGCTGGACAAGAGTAGAGAAAAAAAAAACATTAAATCCAGGTAACTCACGGTTACGCTTGCCCTCCTCATCTCCCTCCTCCTCGTTCTCAGGGTCGATGTCCTCTGCCTGAGTGATCCAGTCCAAGTAGCCCTTCAGGTCTTCTTCTAACTGCTGCTTCTCACGCAGCTTCTGGAAATCACCTCGAGCCTTGGCCTTTTCTCGCTCTTTGGAGAACTCTCTATAGAGGGGAAAGCATAATGTCAAACGTGGGTCACCGTAACACTGTACAGAATGAGAGGGCTCTGCAGTCTTAAAACTAAGGCTGCACTAAAACTGATAACTTAATAACCTCAACAAACAATTTCTTATCATTTGTTAAATGTGCAGGGTTAAACTTATTTGTGGAATTCACACGCAGCATCACATTTTTTATTATTACCAAAATGAGCAAAATACCCCATCTATGAATATGTTTTATAGATATATTACACGCATACTGTAAATTGCATGTTCCTTTCAAGTAGACTCTCAGCACCCACAACAGGGCATTTTATTAAAACAACAATTCAAAACAGAAACATGAAACATACCCACTCAGCACACCCAAAACCAGGTTAAGAACAAAGAAGGATCCAAAGATGACGAGGCTGACAAAGTAGACCCACGGCAGCTCAAAGCCCATTGCATCATTCATCTACACAGAAAGAGATAATAGGAACATTTAACTGAATTAACTCTAAATGCAGACATGGCAATGTTATTCTTACAGCTTACATAGATTAAATTATTCAAAATAAAAACTGAATTCTAATTTTAAAAAAATCATTAACTCATGGAGGTGCAAAGTCCACAGTATCCCTTAAGCAGTAAAGAGGTTTGTCACTCAACTACAGCTAAAACTGCAGCAGGATGGGTGACCACTAGAGGGAACCACGTGAGAGACAACTGGGTCAGTTATGAATGACAGTGAGTACTTGTATTAGTGTTAGTAATGAGGCTGTGCCAAATGACCGCACTAAATCCAACGTGCCTCTTAGCTGAGCTGCTGGCAACACCAGGACCTAAAAGTTTGCCCTTTTTTCATAATCACATTTCACACAGCTCTCATCACAGTAGGCACTTTTATTTGCTCAGTCAGTGTAAATGTTTACAGTTTACACTTCTATTTTGATAGTCATTTTCCCGTTAAAGAAAAAAATCCCACTGATGTGCCTGCCTCCAGCCGCAGAACCGCCCACCCCGAAGAAGCAGTTATACTTGGCTTATATCAGTACGAAAGGCTCAAGGTCAGTTTTAATTTATACATCTCCGTATCTATCCTGCCATGATCTCTTTTTCCATCTTTTAGGTTTGCTGAATCTCCTTCCTTCCACCACTTTAACAGCAGTATTAGCATGGGATTGCCATGGTAACACATACATGCATGAAAGTGTGTGGGACAGAGAGAGAGAGTCTGAGAAGACGAACGAGAAGGAGGTGAAGAGGTTCATTATTTCATAGATGAGGGTCTCCATCAATAAAAGGGCGTGGGTGTATTGTGAGGAAAACTCATCATCAGTGCTGAGTATTTTGGCTAATTAAAAGCTGTTGGTGATTTGTGTTAATATGAAGCCGGGGGTTTCAGGTTAGCCTTTAAAAATGGGTTACACACTCTAGCTGTGAAAACTTTTTTAGAAAATAACAACAACAACAAAAAAATCACATAAAGCATGGATTTGCAAAACAGAGAGAAAAAAACAAAGGCTTAAATGAGTTTGCTTGGAAAAGTGTTGCTGGGGTCAAACCTGCATGAAAAACCATGGTTCTGAATGGTGTCTTACTGCTTTTGTCACATTTGTAACTAATGTTCCATTGTTAAGCAATAGCTCCATTGTCTATATAACAATAGTTTGTCATGCGAATCCCATTTTTTTGTTAGGAGCTATAAAAAACAACTTTCCTTTTTTTAAGGAATTTAAATGACATTAACTTTGTTTAAAAAAAAACATGCATAATCCTATTACACTTATTATTACTTTAATATTATACATACAGTGCTGTGTAAATCTCCTGAGCCAGCATTTTCTTCAAACATGTGCAAACTTTGAGAAATACATGATATAAGGCACAAATAGAGTTTGTGGAATTCTAACAAAGTTGGAAATCAGTATTTGGTATCTTTATTCTTCAACGCCGCCTGACCTCTCTTAGGCAGCTTTCTTGTAATATATTTCACTAGTGTGCAGGAATAGCTCTCCAGGCTCCTTGAAGGACATTTAGAGCTCTTTGTTGGATGTTGCCTGTCGTTTTTTTCTGTTCTCTGTCAAGATGATCCAACACTGTTTCAGTAATGTTGAGGTTTGGGCTTTGGGGATCCATGACTGATAGTGTTTTCCTATCCAGATATGCTTGTATTGAATTTGCAGTGTGTTTGGGATCACTATCATGCTAAAACAAAAAAAATCCAGTTCCAGTCGCACGCTTTCCAGATGCAATTGCATCCTGCATAAAACTCCGATTGTAGTTTTCTGTCTTGAAAATTCCATCAATTTCGACAAGATCCACAAACCATAACAGAGCCTCCACCATGTTTTACAAATGGCTGTAGACACTCTTTCCTGACCTCATCAGTGCATATTGATGATTATTTTGCACTTCATAAGAGATGTTACTGATTTTCAGTCTTCTTGTGTAACTTGGGTTACCTCAGCTTTTTCTATAAGTTTCCCATTCTTAAGTAATGGAACAGTAGATGGATCAAGTGAAGGGCCAGATGCATCTCTCAGGTCCTGTGACAGGATTGTTTCCTGTTCTTAAGAACATGACGTTCAGATACTGTTGATCGGTTCAGTTTCACCAAGACACACCATGCCAATGTATGCCAGGTTTTCAGCTAATAGCACTTTGGGAATCATTTTGTTGTTTTCCAAATACTATGCCTGTCAAACTGTCTAATATTTGGTATTTTTGTATATTAATCTAAACAAACCATTTTTCCCAATAGGCTGCTAGTAACAAAGTCCCTAAAGATAAGATTTAAAATTGGCTCTTAGTTGTCTATATATGTTAACACAACACTGGTTCTTCCAGGAAGTTATGTGTCTTTATTTATGTATGAATGATTCATAGGTCAGCATTAAGTAGCTTAAAAAACACAAATAACATTCTACTGAAAATAGCCAGGTACAAAGAGTGGACTGAATAATGACTGGAAAAGCAGCCGGTATCCAAAGTCAACATCCTACACCATGAGAAATCCTGGAGAACTATTGCTCAAGACCACTTAAAAAATTGCAAGAAAGTCTGACTCCCTGGAAACAACATATAAATAAATGCAGGGTGGCTCAAGACTTTTGCACAGCACTATATTTTCAAGTAGCATTGTAAATTTGGGTTTACCCAGTAGAGAACGTCAGTCCAGCCTTCCATGGTGATGCACTGGAACACAGTGAGCATGGCAAACAAAAAGTTGTCAAAGTTGGTGATGCCATTGTTGGGGCCTTGCCAGCCCTCCCGGCAAACTGTACCATTGAGAAGGCAATGACGCCCATGCCCTGATATTGCACATGGCGCCGGCTCTTCCTCTGCGAGGGCACCTGGAGATACAAAGACAAACAGGTAAATCAACATGGAAACAACATGAAAGCGACTTTAGATCATCCAGGCAAAACTTGTTCAATTATTTGTCGCATCATTTCACGTATGTTCTTTGTCCACGTTTAAATTTCATGTTACATCTTCATTCTTAGTGTGTTACAATCTATCTATTTTCGAGAATGTGGAGTTTTTTTCCTCCAGCATTATTTTTAAGAGTTCCCCATCACTGTATTTTCTTTGATTCTGACATTATGATTGGATTATTACTTCATGCAAAGATAATAATAAAGTTAAGTTTAAGCTATATCCATGATAAAATAGGTATCAGGAATCCATAGAGCCATTCATGCATTCCTCTGTGTCACACTTTAAAATTGCACTGTTCAGTATTCTGACATTATTCCATCATCATAGGAGCAATGCAGAAAATTATGCTACACACTGACATTAATTACAGTTTGCCCCAGCACCCCACGCTTACAGTTCACTCACTGTAGATTAGTCCACATGTTAAACTTTCCACCTTTTTAATCAAATAACCACAGTGCTTCTACACACACAAATTCAAACATGTGGCCTCTTCCTTTTTTGGATGCATGTCCCTCTGACCTATCCAAAAACCTAAAAAAAAACACATGCTAAATGCTATTTTTCAGGGCTGGTGAACACACAGTGGCTTTGATTAAAGCGAGATTCAATCCTGCTCTGTCGCGACCTCTCGACTTTACCCTACTGTGCTTCTCCTGAAGTCACCAGGCAAACAGAACAGATGAAAGCAAGAAAGGGAGAGAAAGAAGGCGAGATTAGAGTGAAAGGTGTATGAGAGGGAGCGTGACACGCCACGATAACAGTTGTCGTAATGTAGCAAATCCCTGTTACTTAAGCTGCTTCAATCCTGTCAGTCAGCCATTTTAGACTATAACTGTGGTTTTATGTATGTGTCTTTGTGTACATATGTGCTAATGTCCATCAACATGTCCCTTTTTTTCTGATACACTGACATCAAAGAGTAATGGTAAAGCAAAGGTCAAGCATGTTTACATAATAGCTAGATATTAGTCATTTAATCACTGGATTTAATCCACCATCTGCTGTGCTGCCCTGTTTTCAGTGGCTTGTCACCATTCACATAGGTACATGTGTCCATTCATTTTCAGGGACAGGGATTGAATCCTGAGTCTGTTCTAAGGTGACGTGTATGCCTGTTTACATTACATTATGGAGTACAAATCCCTCTTTTAACAGGTGTCTGTAGAAAGTGAAGCAGACGTGTAGTAGCAGACAAGAAAGGAAGATACCTTACCTGTTTCTGTCATGTAACAGGTGGCATGCATTTTGCCAATAAAAAGCTCCAGGCCAATGATGGCATAGATAATAATGACAAAGAGGACCAGCAGAGCGATGTGAAGCAAGGGAACCATGGCTTTAATAATGGAATTTAAAACCACCTGTAAACCTGCAAAAATATAAAGAAGCTAAAGTCAGTCAGAAGAAGCATCAGTTTTACTCTGTGGGAATTGGGACAGATGCAAAAAGACAAAAACAAATTATTTACCCAATCATTTAGCCAAGCCATGATATGATTATCAATCATATAATGCCCATGATAACAATGATTATGCAAGAAAGCAAACAAAGGACCAAAATATTAAGGCCTAATTAGACTGTAAATAATGAATACGACTCCAACAAACACTAATGGTAACCCTTTACATGGTAAATCATGGCATTTGATGTTAAAAGGCACTGTAAAAAGTAATCAGCTGAAATCCGTACTGATACCACAACATTGCATCTAAATGAACATGAGTCTCTTCCTATTATTCACTAAATATTCTTAAAAGAATCTATCGTGAAAATATAAAATAAACAGACATAAATGTGAGAGCTGCAAATAACTTTTATTTTCATTATCAATTTGTCTTATAGTATTTTCTCAGTATTAAGGCATATTCAATAAATAAAATACAAGAAATAATGAAAGATGAAGTTCCTAATGTGGGGTTAGTGATCGTTTTGTTTGACAAACAGTCCAAAAAGATACAAAGCCTGCAAATTTATTAAGAAGGTGGAACTGTATTTAACCATCAAGACTTTATTGGATTAATAAAAAAAAGTTTACATTTATTTCTTTTTGATAACCAGCTACAGAACAAAATCTCTAAACGCTTAAAAAAAAAAAAATCACTTTTCCAGTCAAAGTTTGTTTAGCTAGCAACTGGCACATGGGCAACCTACTGTATGTTTTGCTATACAATACATAGGTATACAGAAACTTGCACACAAACACTGTATTCACATTAGTGCAAATGTACACATTTGTAAAAATGCACAATTTCTTACAAAAGTCTAATTATATCAGTGGATAGGAATGAAAGCTAGCAAACTATCCTCTGCTTTACTAGCTAACGGGTTGAAACATCCCAGCTAAATCAGACTGCAAATACAAGACAAACGTTAAACTCAGTTTCAGTATAGAACTGAAAATGTCGTTTGAGCTCAATGCATCTTCATCTGTCCCAGAGGTACTTTTTTCCTCAGACCTAGCAAATGCTACGTTGCTATGGCAACTCAAAGAATGTAGACACATTAGGGCAAGTGTTGATTTAAGGTCAAATGTGTGCTGAAAACAGAAATACTGAAGGAAAAAAGTATATAATGAATGATAAAGAAACTGGGTAATATGATAGGACCTACACAAACTTCTAAGAGCCAATGTTTAACCAACCACCTTATTTTTATTTTGGTAAACTACCTTTGCACTGCTAACAGTCAAGTGTCTTTGGAGGGCAGTGGAAAGAATACAATACTCAAATAACCCAAAAGCACAAGCTAACAAAAACCTCACTAAATAGTTAGTGATAACAGTTCCAGAAATGACTACAGAAATGTTCCAGTAGACCCAGCCTGGACGTCAATAAAAGCTTGGAGTGGGTATAGCAGACAGTAAAGTTAGCAAGTCAAAGCACAGGTCATGCTGCTTTAGTGTTGCTAGCACCGTGATTTAATTTTAAAGTGTTTAATACAACACAGTGAATATTTCACTTAGCGAGACAGTGAGATAGTGCTTTATCAAAATTTATACACTTGCTACTTTGTAATAGTCCATCATTCTTTTACCCACATCCTACCTTGGCCACTAAAAGAAGTTTTGAGCTGTTTCATAAACAGGCGGATTATTGAGATCAATAAGCCAAATAAAGACTAAAGAATATATAATTTAAGGTCTTTTTATTTTCAGTTCAAGTCATTTTTATTTTATATAAAGCCAAATCACAACAACAGTCATCTTAATATCACCTTTATATTGTAAGATAAAAATCTTATAATAATTCAGAGAAAAGCTCAACAATCAGACGACCCCCCTATGAGAAAGCACTTGGTGACAGTGGGAAGGAAAAGCTCCCATTTAACAGGAAGAACCCTCCAACAGAACCAGTCTCAGGAAGGAGCAGCTGTTTGCTGCCATGAGGGGAGGGAGACAGGACAAAAGACACATGTATCATTTGTGTGATATTACAAAGTACTATGTAGTACCTATGGTAGGGTAACTGACTTTGTGATTGCAGCTCATCTTCATATCTTTATTTTTTTTTGCTAGTCTTGTGCTTTTCATACAGCTACTATAAGAAACCTCGTTCCTGCATGTTGTGATTCATTTTATGGCTCTTTTTTCCTTGTTAACAATACTATCAAGATTACAACATCTCAGTGCATAATCACACATTTTTGGGTAGCTTGCTTGCTTACATAAAAACTTTAACAAGCATCCAGTGAAACTCCTTAAGGATGTTTTATTTATTCCTGCATAATCCCTGCCATCCTGAATGACTAAAAACTTTTAATTCAATATCAATTCAATTCAATTTCATTTATATAGCGCCAAATCACAACAACAGTCGCCTCAAGGCGCTTTATATCAAAAACAAGCATTTAAATATTACTGAATGAATTTTAAATAATTATCTGATAGCAGTTCTAACGGCTTCTTATTACAAATGCTGATGCGATAACGACACCAGAAACAACAGACTCGGTCAGGGTCACCATGTCCTACTTCTCAACTGCATCCTGCCCATGTTTACCTGTCACCTTTGTTTGCAGTGAAAAACATAGAGTAGTTGATATTTGGCCATGCTGACTAATAAAAGCCAGTTAATTACCTTCAAATGCATTTAAAACATATGAGAACTGCTGTTTTGCCTCAAGGACAAATGACCAGAAACACTCCAGCTGCTTGAAATACCCTTTACTTGGGTGTTTTAAGGTTGCCATAGTGACTGTCTTTGCAGAGACAATTCAGCTGAGCTGGAATAGAAATCTAATAACATAACAGAGAGAACCTGGGGACAGCAAAGAAGTGTTTTTCACACAAAACACTGGGTTGAATAAAACATAACAGGCTGAAAATATCAACACAATGTTAATGTGAAATACATGGTCCCCTAATTCAATAAGTTCCATATTGTAATAAAACACAACTTTGAAATCACTGAAAAATTGGGCTACTCATAAGACTGGATGACAAAGCTAGGTAAGCACAAAAGAAGATGTGTTAAAGGTGTCTTATAATAAGAAATAAGAAAATGTCCCTAGTGCAAACGCTAACTTATGCTAACAGCACATGAAAGGCTCTGAGGCTCTGTCAGCTGTGTACCCCACCTCTCGCCCTGTAACAGCTGGAATAGGCTCCAGCCCAACTGTGACCCTAAACTGGATAAGTGGAATAAAATGAATAGTTGGAGCAGGTGGAACCATGCTAACTCAGAACAGATCATTTTCACTAAACACACCTAATGATAATTTAGACTAATAACACGCCGTAGTCATGCATTTAGGAGAAAATAGTTCAAACAAATCTACTGTTTTTTAAATTTTTCATTGAATTTTATGCCAGTAGGAAGTTGGGACGTGGCCATGCTTGCCTCCGTATCCTATTATGTAGATTCCATTACTATGGTGCCATACTCTTCACATCCCATATGTGCACAGCGTTTTTCATCTGCATACCATACTTTGCTCCAAAACCGGTACGCATTAATGTGTGTATCACAGTGTCCCGTGCACACAGATGCTGGCTTTTGAAATGTGCACCAATAACAAGCCAGATGTTTCCTTCCTTACTCAGAGTCCATGACTCATGTCAACATGTGATCTGTTGTGTCTTTAGTGTTTTAATTATGTGCAAGTGACACCAATCCAGCTTTTGAGGATACAGTATTTTACGTTTGCTGGGTACACCCATTTCTCAAGACTATGTGGGTGTGAACATCTGGTTCCAATAGCAAACAGGTATCTATCTGTCCCTCACTACACCGATGAATCCTCCGCTTCTTTTTAATGTGTCTCAGAGCAATCCTTCACATGTTTTGATTTCTGTAATTTCAGCAGCTGTTTAGTCCCATTATTTTCTCCCCAAATATATTTCCATTGTGTTTTGTGAGATTTTGGTTTTTTTCTACTTCCATTGTGTGTTTCAGTGCCATGACAGGATCACGTGCATCCAAGCATACATTATCTACACTCATCTCAACCCAGTCACTGTGAAATTAGCTGAGAACTCCTGTGTGAGTTCATAGGGCGCTTAAATAAAGAGAAGATTAATTGGTTTGGACTTAAGGGCGTAAAACATGTACATTTATTCCACCTTTTTATGTTTACTCACTGGGAACTCCAGAGACAAGGCGAAGGGGTCGTAGCACGCGAAAGGCTCGGAGGGCCTTGACGTCAAACCCTCCAGGTTTGCCTCCAGACTGACCACCAGAATCTGCATCTTTGGTTATCATCTCCAGAACCACACTGAACAACCTGGAGATGAGAGAGGGGGAGAGAGAGGGAGATAAAATATAGAGAAAGTGAGGCAGAGGCATGTAAGGGAAGAAGCAGTAATGGCAATGTGATGAAAACAGAGCAGAAAAAGATAAAAGCAAAAGAGTCAGAAAGCAATGAACAAAGCCGTGAGTCCTCTTTGTTCTTGTCTCTCTGTTCAAGCACCTGCCTGTGCAAGTGTGCATGGTTTATGTGTGTGCTCTTTACATATGTCTATGGATATTTACCTTTAGTTTTTCACACCTCATCACAGTTTACATTGAAGTCCCACAGGAGCCAGGTGGTCTACTGATAAACCGTCACTCTATACAAAGCCATGTGTTCGTGTCTTTGTGCGTGTATGTGTGTGCACTTTGGTGCATGTGCTCAAAACATCACTATTGTAGTGATACAGGACAGAATTTAAAAGGTCATGATTCATTTTTGATTAAGAGAGCGGAAGGCCAGATGTTGGGCTAAGTTGCGCAAATGCACAAATGTGTGTTATACCATCTTTTTTCAAGTACATGGAAGAGAGCGTAGAAGATGTGCGCATGATTGGTTTCTTATGTAAAAAGAATTGTGTGCGTGTGCAAATGTGTATTTGTACGTATATCCTGCATTATGTGCTACCTGTAAACTCACCCCACAATGACAATGACAAAGTCCAGCATGTTCCAGCCGTTTCTGACGTAGGAGTTTTGGTGCATCACCAGACCGTAGGCAATAATCTTCAGAAATGTCTCTATTGTGAAAATGATGAGGAAGGCATACTCTACTGTCTCCTGCATAGAGGGAACGGAAACAAGGAAGAAAACAGGTGTAAAGAGGAGAGGGGTGGAAAACAATGAAAGATGTTTATTTAAACTTTGCGACCTTGTTGGACAATGGTGTGTGCAACGACTTGCAGCCGCACCAGGTATCTGTTATCAATAAAAGGCAAACGGTCAATGACCATGTTTTCAATCCCAACCCCCCCTCCTAGCACATTCAACAAATGTAGCCTGCGTGTGCTGAGCTAGAGGACATGCTGACTAAAAAGACAAAAAGAAACCCTGAAGAAGTACTTTAAAAATTAATCCTAAATCTATTCAGCCAGATGAAATCAAGATTAAAAAAGGTAATATTTCATCCATGGACATAAAGCACGTCATCAAACAGAAATCTCTGTAATAATCCGCTGATCAATTATCAGTTGAGTTACTATAATAAGCTTATAATATTGACATGAAAACACCGCTTTAAAATGCATGAATTTTCACTGATACAAACTCGGTGAACTCTGTGGTATTTATGGTGTATATCTCTTTATGAGCCAAGACAGCCTCGCCAGTTTTGTTTGTATTTATATCTATACACATGTAAGACATGTCTTCTTCTTCTTCTTTTTCTTCAGGCTGCCACAGGGGTCACCACTGCACATCATCTGCTTCCATTTCAGTCTAACCCTAGCATCCTCTTCTGGCACACCAATCCCCTGCATGTCCTCCTTCACTACATCCACAAATCCTTTCTGTGATCTTTCTCTTTTCCTCCTGCCTGGCAGCTCCATCTTCAACATCCTTTTCCCATTATACATGCACTCTTCCTCCCATGTCCACATGTTTGTGAGGTGTGACAATTTAAATCTAGATCTTAAGGAACCATATCATTCCTTAAAATAAAAGTTTGCTAAAGAGTCTACATATAAGGCTTGCAATAGTGCGCTGTGTTCATTCTGATGATTTATTCGTATTTTCATGATTCAGGCTTCAAGTGTGTCAATATAAAATAAAACTGAAACAGCATTTGCCGTAGTGTCACAAGTACAGGAGCAGACATCATGATGCATTGAGAATAGACATAACACAACAAGCAGAAACAAACTTTCCAGTAGTGATGTTTTAAGTTAAATGTGGCTCAGTCCTGAAATGTTCAGGTACCCATAAGCATATCGCACAAGTGTTCTAGTTCAAGAATGGACTGTGACTCTGGTTCTGAAAGTAAAGAAAATTGTGAGTTTTTCATGAGTACATGATGTTTGCACCAAAAGAAAAAAACAGAAAAGACAATCATAATATGTCTTTTGAGAGCTCAAGATTTTATACAGCAGCAGCATTGTGAAATATGATGTAACACCGGCTTTATATGGAAGGATGTGACTGTGGGTGGAAATGACCCCCTTTCATTCATTTGCATTCAGGTGAACCTCATAAACACAGCTCAGGGAGAGATGTACTGAAAGCCAACAATACAAAATCCAAATGAGGACGTCGCAAAATTAATGGCGCTGTGTGACTGACACATCATCTCGGGCAAAAGTGGTGCAGAAAAACCGAAGCGGTGACCACTAAGCAGCAGACATGCTGCCAGTGCGTATATTTTGAGGCCAAAAAACAGAAAAGATGAAAAGTCTTCAAGTCATACTGTATGTCCTGGTGCATCATCAGCATGTTTCCATGGTAACTATGTGCCCGGTAATGCAAATATGTCCCAGAATTTGGATATTTCCACATACACACACACATCTATTTCTTGTGCTTACACATTATTTCACTTTCTCACCTCCACTTTCTTTTTCTCTCACACAGAAACACATTTCTCTCTCCTACGTATCTCACTCTCTCCCTTTCTCTCTCTTTCTGCCTCTCCCACACACAACTTTCTCTCTCTCTCTCTCGCTTTCTCTCCGCTTGTCATCCTCTCTCTGTCTCTTATTTACGAACCAAAAGGTTAGTGAGTCGGCAGGTTTTAAGGCCCATTAAGTTAAGCACTCCTGTTGTTGATTTAAAGGACGCAGACACGCAGAGCGCACTCGGACAGCGTGCGCAAAGATACGTGGTTACTGAAAGAGACTGACGACATCAGCAGCACGCACACTCAGACTTCACACCCACACAAGTGGGCAGAGAGACCTGCAATGATACACAAACTCAAACCATGCTTCTGAAAAGCAGCAAGTCAATCAGACCAACACTTTCACTGAAAAATTTTAAATGCCGCTGGCAATGGTGGCTTAAAGAAGAACACTTAATCAGCAGCCACTCTAGGCTACTATAGTGTTATTTTTTTTTAAGTTTTAGCTCTAAGTGCATTGACTCTTTAGATTAACTGTGATTATGCAATTTATCCATGCAGTCTACTTAAGATTACAGACGTATTTTCTTTTCAGGCAGCCACTGGAGCTCTGAGCATCACTGTGCAGACAGATGTACAGTAAGACTACAAATAACAGGCACAAACAACAAAACATAGCAAGCTGTCGAGCGGCCACGTCACACCAGCGTCAGTGCACCCAGACATTGATTCTAAAGTCTCTGTAACAACAGCAGGAAGGATGGATGCTTCATTCTTCCAAAAGACATCCTGGTTTTAATGATGGTGGCGGAGACAGCTGTCTGACAAAATCTCCTACAGCTGACCCCACTGGGGGTCACAGCTGGTGAGTGCTAAAGCTATTCCATATGATGTCCATTCTTATCAAAAGCACTCACCCCTCATGTGTGATGAATGGAGGCATTGTCAACATGGAACAAGGATAACAGTGGTCACTCAGACCTGTTTACCTCCTGTCATTCAGTGTGATCTGGAAAGTTTTAAATCTCTAGTGCAGGAAACATGTTTTTTTTTCAGTTATGAAACTTTTAAATTAAAATATATTTGTCTTTTATGACTTCAGTATTTTTTGTATTGAGTAGGCAGAATGTTTTCTTGGACACCAATGGCAAGTAATGTTAAATTTAATAAACATAACCCCGTCTCCTAATTTCAGCTGTGTTCCAACACAATGAAAAGATAACAGACAACAGATAAGACTTGTATATGCATGGCAGTGACAACAGATGCAAAGGAATTGTCAGCATGAACTTCTAGTGAGATTTAACTATACCTTTATAAGCAAAATTGCAATAAATAAGAAAAGAGTTTGTGAGATCACGTCATTATGCAAACTTTATTACTTTTAGGGGAATTTAGTGAGTGGAGCAACTCACAAAAATGTCAAAGACAGGCTTGTGTTTTGAGTGCCTGTCTGTTCGCAGTTCAGTCTTGTGCAATATAAAACTGATATGTAAATGTTTCTGGGTCAAACCTAGAACTCATTGGGCTTTTGCAACTTTTAACAGAAAGCTGAAGGCTCAGTCAAACACGAAGACAGCCTATTCAGATGCTGTCAGATTAATGGAAAGGAGCACATGTCTTAAGCTTAAGTTTAAAAAACATTTTTACATCGTTTGGCAAAGCTGTTAAATTTGCATTTTCTACTGTAACTCAAACAAATATGAGTTTGACAAATATGTATCAAAATCTTTTGATTTAGATCCAATAAAGAAAAACATAAACTGAGATACGTCTACAAGGTCTGCAAACTCTTCACCAGAAATGGAAATATCCTTTATGCAAGTCTTTTTTTTTTTTTTTTAAATCAAAAACATGCAAATTCACTACTTTGGTCTTTTCATACTGCAGAACTATCCAGATTCTCTGTACGAGTAACTCAGCTGCTGAGTAAATATTGGTATTTCAACAATGGCCATGTTTTTGTCTTAATTGTTAACGGTGTTAACTGAGAGTGGTGTCTCAACAGCAGCTGGGGGGGGGGAGCCAGTTAACGTCAACAAGCCTAACAATTCAGAGCTGTTTCTCAGTGATAAGAGCCTTCAAAGCACACATGAACACACACCTGCCTACATCCAATTTAGCATTCTTGCCTTGTCCTCTTGTTGTTTACACAGGAATGATATGTTCGCTGTTCTGTTTAGTGAACAGCTGACAAATTGTGTGTGTGTGCGCGTGTGTGTGTGTGTGTGTGTGTGTGTGTGTGCGCGCGTGTGTGTTTCAGCGAACTGGATTTAGGTCGTGACTTGGGAGTAAGGCCGATAATGAAGAGTGGAGATTACCACAGGACAATGGAGACAACAAACGTAGTGCATAGGTGATCTCACAATGCAAGTTGCATACACATAAAAAACCTAATGAATACACATTTGCATGGTAGAAAGATAGAAAAAGTTGTCATGTTAAATGTTACAGCTCATGACAGTACAAATGGAAAATAGAAGCTGCATCTGAACAAACACGAGACTGTTGGAACAAGAAGATTAGCCCAAAGTGGAGATGTCTGGATGTTTGGTGGAAACCAGAAACAGCTCATACCAGCTATGTTGGTGGATGGGTACACAGGATCTGGCTACCTTGTAGTCACTGAGTTTACCATGAACTCCTCTGTAAGTATTCTGGAGTCAAATGTGAGGCCATCTGTCCAACTGCTAAAGCTTGTTAGAGCATACAACAGGACAATGGGTCCAAGCACAGCAGCTAATCTACAACAGAAAAGCTGAAAACACAAGACAATCAAGGTGTTGCAAAGCCCAGACCTCAAGCTGATTGTAACGCTGTGATGGGACCTTAAGAGAGCTGTGCGTAAACAATTGCCTTTAGGCCAAGCCATTATGCAGACAAGAACAGAAGCAGCAGATAGCAGTAGGACAGGTGCAGGGATGCAATGCTATTAATTAAAAGTAAACACTTCCTGCATCTGCTTCACTTTAAAAGCTTTCCAGTGAAATTACGTATTATGACGTTTATTGTGAAGCAGCTGCGGGGTAGAGTTGGATGTCTCGAGACCGGTCTTGGTCTCGCTCGAGACCACTTTTACGTGGTCTTGGTCTCGACGGACTTTTGTCTTGGTCTCGGTCGTGGTCTCGACGGACTTTTGTCTTGGTCTCGGTCTTGGTCTCGACGGACTTTTGTCTTGGTCTCGGTCTTGGTCTCGCTGTTTCGGTCTTGCGTTCTCAAATCGAC
>NW_024582421.1:1774521-1797745 GCF_018398535.1 Haplochromis burtoni
CAGGCCCAAAAAAAAAAAAAAAAAAAGAAATAAGGTCACTTTCATTAAGCAGAATGAAGTATAAGGTGAAGAAAAACGAAAATATAATGTTCCTCCATCATGCACTTCACCTTTCACCCTCACCCGGTTTTCAAGATTTTATTTTTAAAAATCACAATCAAAAAAAAAAAAAAAAAAAAAAAAAAGGAAATCAGGCTTGTTGCATGTGTGGGCAGAGAATGAAACTTGGAGTGCTTAAGTGAGGGATACTCAAGACGACTGCCTCTGGTACACCCTACTGGTTTAGATGAACAGGAGATGCCCTACATTCAGTTTTCAGTCCTTCAGCTTGAAAATAATACTTTTACGCCATCAAAATACGAAAGACATTAAAGAAAATTTGAGGATAATAAAACGTAGGATCCAAATAATGCACATTATGTGTTACTATTACTGTTTAATTGTTATTACGCTTTTTAATTACATATACTCGCTTCCTATTGTGTGGAGGAGCAATCAATCTGCCAGTGGAGCTGAAGACAACAGAAAAAGGACTTTTCTTTGGAAGAGCAAAAGGCCTTTTGTGTTCACTGTAAGCATTTAGGGTCAGTTTAGTAAAACAGGATGGCAGCGAGCATTAATCTCCTTGTGCAAAATGACTTTGTACACTATGGCATAAGATGCGTTTGCTTCCCGTAGAGAGCAGCACAAACTGAGGTCCATCCACTCCCAGAGAAGCAGCTTAATTGATTTAAGGAAGAGCAGCGAGTCCTGTAAGCTCCAAAATCCCCTGTTTTGGGAGCTAGACAAGAAATTTTGCTTGCTTGAGCTAAAGCCAAAAGAGCTGACAGTCTGTGTGCAGCGGATGAACAAAATGTCCTAGTTGATGTTTTTGGACTTACAGAGACTCCAGACCATGTTTTCAATCAAGCACAGTTTGGGTTATGAGCACTCAGGTAGAGCTGTGCTGTTGATATGAAAAGATTTAAAAGGTTATGCTCCATGTGAGCTTAATGATTGCAATGCAGCAGCTACATTTCTTTAGTATTTTAACTGGGCTGTGCGACAGGTGATTGGCAGCTCTTTTCTGCACACCAGTCCTTCACTAGACTGGACAAATGCGCAAATTGCTGCACTGCCAGTTTTAAGAGCAAACTCTGGTACATTTGTGTTTTCTTTAATAAATCTAAATTGCCACACACATAAATGAATGCCCCTGAAAACCAAATCAATCAGATGATCTAGCAATTACAAGGTGACAGTGGGAAGAAAAAAAATCCCTTGTAACAGGAAGAAACCTCACTCCAACAGGGTCAGCCTTCTGCAGTGTTCTACACTAAATTCTACCCACTTTAACGCATTTAATTACATGTAAATTTTCCATGTAATTGTGCTACAAAAGTACAGTGTCACATGTTAAATTTAATGGAATCTGGTCAAATGAATGTATTTTGCATCCATTCAGTTTATGTCAAGCAGATTTGCAAAGATATTATAGGTATTTGCAACAAACAACGTTTCTATACTTCAGCTGCATTTAACACAAAACTCTTGCTTCGAGTTTATTGAGAGTAAAAAAATATTTTTTTTAACGTGTGGGGGAGGGGGAAAGAGAAGACGAAAAGGAGAGTAAAGGGAGGACGGATGAAGCACAGACTATGGGAGAGAGAAGACAGATTTTTGCAAAGAGCAGTGTGCACAAATGTGGAATAATATTTTGTATCACATGGTAGATATCTGCGGACAAGTAGTTGTTCTTATTATAGTATTTTCTACTCCACTTGGAGGACATGTGTAGGTGGTACCCTTGTTTGCACATTCAGAAAAATTGAGAGGGCACGTGGACGTCTGCCTCACATTCAGCCTCTGAAGTTAATGTGGGACAAAAGCAGGTGTTCACATACGCTGAGACAGTACAACCCCCATGTAAGCATGTATGTCAACCGAACAGGACTGAAATAGTTTAAAATATAATTATTATTTTTTTACAAGAGCATATACAAAGCATCTTTGTGCAGTGCTCATCTTTAGCTAACTGCCAGGCATGTATCTGATCAGGTTAGCCCTTAAATCATATAATCAAGTGATCATTCACTATTCACTGTAAGGATACACTCATATAATAATATGGAGTCTAAAAGAGGCAGAGCGCAGTGCGTGTATTTCTGTGTTTACATTGGCCAGTGTGTGCGTACGTGATGTGAACGTGTGTAACCATGATGACTCAATGTAACGCTCTGTGACTTTTCCCTCACAGAATAATTATATTAATTTGATATAATTGAGTTTCATTTTAACATGCACAGAGCACAGTTCTTCATGCAGGCGGTCAGTCTGCTCTGCATAAGCATGGCTCGTGTTTTTGCTGTTGTCTTGGGAAACTGCAACAGAAAAGTTGATGAGTATAAATGCAACGACATCACAGCGAGCCAGAGAGAAAAGAGCAGTGGACAATGAAGGGCAATGCATATGTGAGGAAAAAGGAAAATCACATATGCAGATAAAAACATTTTTTTAAAACTACTAACAGAATTGGATTAGTGTGAAATTAGTGTTTCTGTAAATGATATCTTATAACTTTCACATTACCTTGTTGGATAAAATAAAAGAGTTAAGCGTGAAACAGAAACCTTTAAATACACACTGGTAACTTAAAATAAGCATAACATGCTTCACACAGGTAGTGAATCAGAATGAGTTACATACAGTGCAGTTATTCCTGCATGCTTGCTGTATACGTACACTCTGTCAATAGACTGTGGTAAAATGATAAGAATCAATTATTGTGTTCTCCAATATGAGAAAGTGGGAGCAGCAGTGGTGATTTGGCTGTACTCTGCAAGTGCCACATTATGTTGTGTGAATCTTTGCAGTTATGCTAGCAAGTAATTTTTTTTGCACTCTCCCAGTACACATGACCACCTAATTCATTATTTGAAAGTGGTTTGGCAGTCTTGATTAGGATTAGTTGTCCTGATCTCACCTACAGATCTGCAGTAGTAGTTAAAGAATATATTATGCAAACCAAAGCACTGATCAACTGTGTGTTAATGCTTGAAAATGTGTCAGTCTATCAAAAACAATAATAATAATGCAAATGCAGAGAGTAACAACGGCCAAAAACACTCTCACTAAACTGTGAAAATGAGCGTTTGATTATGTGGATTAAGGGGTTCAAATCATACTGGATCATTGTTAGTGCAGACTGTTTTCACGTTTATCTGTGCTGTTATCCTGAGGAAAGAGAAAAGCTCTCTGCCATCTTCGCTTCTCCTCCATGCTTCCCTCTTATCAGCCTTTGTGTAAGTTAAGGAGCTGCTGTGACAAGAGTCTGCTGTTGTTTAGCACACCGAAAGATAGCAGGCGAGGCAGAAATGTGTGTACCAAAACAATGCAGGACAAAAGCAACTCCTCACTGAACGGCCTCTGTGGGCGAACACTTCCTTTCTCAAAGGAATTATGACACTGTTCTTTAGATTTAAGATTACCTATAAATAAATTTACATCGGTTCGGTGCAGTGTTTTCATATGACGCTATTAAAAGAACCCATGGGGGAAAAAAAACATGCACAGATGTGTGTACTATACTGAGAAATAATCCATGACTGAATTCAGGAATGATCCCAATACTGAAACGAATTTCATTTGAATTGGAAGTGACACAATTCCAGACCCAGTTACATAAGGCTGTAAATAATCTGAGTGGACATGAGAGAAAGTGTGGAAATAAATGATTGGAGGTGACAGCAGTGGAGGTGTTAACTATAGAAAAGCTGTAAAATTGAGCAGTGACAGTCTGCAGATGGCTGCTATACTGACAAACCTACATTTCTTTTTCTGTCTGGTTCTTCACACCCTCGGTTGTTGAACACAACAGATTTGCTTTATCCTGCTGGGTGTATTCCCCCTTCTTCTAGCTCCATACATTAAGGATTTCAGTCTTCCCATCATGAGTAATGCAATACCATTGGCACCAGATACACAGAGCTACAAAGACTTCAGTGACAAAAGTGTCCAGGCGTCCCGATCTCAACATGAAAAGACTAAAGATACTAACATAAAAGCACAAACTAGCTTTTTTATGTTGCTGCTGGTTTTAAATATCATTCCGGTTAGTTTATTTGGATCATTTTTTTACTGTGTTTGATTGAAAATGACAGATTAAAATGCTTTTGATTATTTTTTTCCAATGGACCGTCTTTTTATGTGTTTTTGATAACTCAATTTATGCACAGTATATATGCCTGAGTGTATGCGTGTGTGACTGTATGCTTATAATCGATCACAAACAAGGAACATCACCATGCCTGGCCTGCCTAACAAATCAGCTGGGAGCATCAGAGCACACACACACACACAGAGCTGACGCAGGTTCAGTCGATGTCACTTCCCTCAGTGATGGTAATACGAGCTGTCATTAGGTTCAATGCAATGTGGCTCAGGCTGCATTGTGTATGTGGTTTGTGTGTGTTTAAACCATGGCAATTCAGCACCTAGGAGTTATTGTAGTATCCCATGATGTTCTGTGAATGAACTGCAATCCACTGCGATGATGTCACAGTGGATCACATGATTTGTCTGCTGATTGTTGTGTTTTTAAGCATGAACAGAATCTAAATTAAATAGATCCCGATGCATGAATCAGTTCTCTATCGCCTAAAAAGGTGAAGAACCAAGCAACACAAACACGAGGTGTCACATTGGCTCCTCTTTGGACTCTAAAGCCAAAGCCTGGTCTCTGTATGTCCTTCACCTCTAAAAAAATCATTTTCTGTTTGTCTTTCTACTTTCGCCCTGTACTGGAAAAGCCCTCTGGAACAAGAGATTTTTTTTACTGATGTCAAATTACATCAGCAGCTGATGATGTGTCATGGTAATATCTACACAGGGGGAACCAAGGAGCTGTAGCCAGTCCCATACCAATCAGTGACAACATTAAAACCAACTGCTTAATAATGTATAGCTCCCCCTCATGCAGAAAAAAGCGGCTCTGATCCATCGAGGCATGGACTCAGCAGGCATGGGTTTAATGTTGCACTAGAATAGTGGATAGCTATGCTGAAGTCTGATATTGTCCAGAACGGCTTCAAAGACTGTGGTTCTGAGAAGCACGGTGCCTCTGCAGGGCCTCTTTGTCCTCAAAAACATTCTTTGGCAGCTACACTACCACCTCTGCTAACTAACTTTATGAGAGTGTTTATGCATGGGAATATTTTTGTGGACGTCTGTGTATGCTCTTGTGAGAGTGTAAGAGTGAGAGTGCTTTAGTGTGATTCTGTCAGCAGGCCACTGCATGGTTGTTTGTGAGGTCACGGACATGTAGGTGAATCAACCAGACAGCCAGAAGCAGGCCAATCAGCTCCTATTAGCCCGTTTCCCTTTGGTCTTAATCAGATTAATGACAGCCAGAAAGGCTCAGGATGTCCTGCTCAAAGCAATGAGCAGGACATCAACAGAAGAGCCACCGATATTCCCATCTTTTTATTCTTAGGAGAAGAGGAAAGTTTTTCACAAAGATTATATCGGGCTGTGATAGAACCTTTTATCATGTATATTTCTCTCGTTTAAAAGCATATATATTTGAAGCTTTCATGAAAATGCTGAATTAAACAAGAAAGGTAGGTAGTCACACATGCATGCACACACCACTCGTTTTAATGATTAGGTCCATCTTTTTATCTACATGTTATATTCATGAGATAAACTGAAGTGGTTGCATTGCAGACCATTACATATTTTCACCTCTACTGTTTATGTGCTGCAGGTTAGAGCTGGCAAAGATTCGATTTTTACTGTAAGCTTCCTGTCTGCCTGTTTGCGGCCCTCATCCCTCACAGATCTCTCATTTACAGAAATAGAGGTCTGTCCTGTGATATCATGTCAGATGTAGATGATACAGAGAGCTCTTTAATTCTCCCTAATTATTATACTGATAAGTCGTGACTTAGAGACACTGTCTCCTTCTGAAGGCCACACTTCATGCAGTAGTATGGTGTGTTTCATTATGGGAATCTGTATCATCAAGACTAATTTATCTCCAAATTAAGTCAAACGTTATACATTTGTCCACGACCTGTAGATGTAACTGATTATTAAAATAGATCTAGTTGTATCTGTTATATGAGTGTGCCAAAACAACTAAATAAAAGATAAACAGCCAAGAAGTCATGTGAAATAAGATCAGATACTTTGCATTACTGTGTCAGAGTAGTCTGTCAAAAATCATGTCCTGGATGTGCATGTTAGAAAGTACCTACTTTTAGTTAATGTCACTGGTTTCAGGACATCAGTCAGTCATTGCAAAGGATTGGCACCCAAGTATGTAAAATATAAATATAATAATTATGTATATAATTATGGTAACTTGCACAATTACTTTAAAGCCTGTAAAAATGATGGCACTAAACAAAAAATTGATTTAATTCCTCAAACATTATTGTAATGCTTTATTAAAATACTTGAATTCAAGCTAAAAATCTGCATTAAAATGGCAAATTCAATGTAAGGATGTAAAAAGATACATTTAGGAAAACTTTATCTCATGGACCTGACTGCATGTACCATCTTTGGACAAAGTAAAATCAATTTGGGATACACAGAAATTAAATTAAACTATTTTCAGATAAGAGATGTTCATAATCCAGATGTTAAAAGATTTTAAAAAGAGCTTAAGGTTAACAATCTTAACCTCTCCACTCTTGGCTCCTTCTGTCCTAACCTTTTTTTCCTGCTCTCATTATCACCTCCTTTTCCACCTTACACACTTCTCCCCTCTCTTGAACACTCTCCTGTCCTCCTTGTTCTCAATTTCTTATTCTTCTCTTCCTCCTCTCAGTCTGCCTCTCTCTCCTGTTGAGAGCCATCAACTCAGATACTGCACAAGTCTCCATGGCCACAGTTGTCACGGCAGCAGGCCATGCTGTATGTAAAATGCGAATGACAAACACAATGAATATAAACATCCAGTTAGTTAAAACAAACTGTAGGTAGCGCACATGCATGGAAACATGGAACACTGGGATAACACACAGAACCACACATGTATGCATTCCGACTCTTCGAGTATCTCATCATTTAACCTCCTAGGACCTGCCGTCCACATATGTGGACATCACATTTTGGGTTATTTAGACCAAAATACTCAATGTTGCTCTACAAGGGCCTGATATCCACTTACAAGGACATTATACTGCTACTGTTCTATCGAAATTTTAAACGAATATCTTCATATGTGGCTCTTATTTTTCTTAGAAACAAAAGTTAGGTAAAAAAAAAAAAAAAAAAAAAATCTGGTAATTCTTTGTTTTTACATTCATCGGGTCCCAATCAGCCCAAATATCAAAGAGAAATTAAAAATGCATGCCGTGGAAGAGTTCGGGTCTTAGGAGGTTAAAGCCTGTTTACAGGTAGAATACTATGTTTTTAAGATCAAAAAGATAAAAAGAATAAAAACTTCTTTTTAACTTAAAAACAAAGAGAAAACTTGTGTTGTTTACTCATTACAGGCAATGTACAGACTCTCATGGCAGTGTCAAGAAGCAAGTGCAGTTGACTGAATAGTAAAAGTTGCATAACAGTAACAAACACGCAGCAGGTCCACAGTAGCTCTTCATCATATGTGCAGCAAAGCATCCAGCTAAAGGAGAAAACTGGTGTATGCAAGAGATTTAAGTTCTCATTTATCCCGCCAGCTATAAACCTGCTTAGTAACAGATAATCTCCTCATCACATTTCCTGGTCATTCAATCCACTGCCACTTTCATTATTCACTCGAACAGTTTTTGTTAGAATAATATACATTTTCATGTAAAACGCACAACACCTGCAGGACAGCAGCTTCACTGATGGAAAATGAATCACCTTTGAGCCCGAGTAGGTCAAGACAATCGCAGCTTATACAAAGGCTCATCCATATTACAGTTTGTTCTTCCTTTAACATTTGCTGCCATTAGCTTTTTGTTCACCGCTAAATAAAACACAGCATCTGGTCATTTCAAGCAGAGTTCATGCAGAATGTGGCAATACCAGAAACGCAATATAAAGAGCTTGTACTCAGAAGACTGCGATTTGGGTCAAGTCCAGCAGAACGCTGTGTTGTGTCTGCTGTGCAAGGCTTAACACTGCAGTCGCTAAGTGTGCTCTGCTCCGTTGTGCCCAAGTGAGGTTTTAGAAAGCGTATGTGTGTGTTTATCCGTTTATGTGTTTGTGTCCTACATTCCCTGCAGTGTCTGTGGTCCCTGGGCCTTTGGGTGCTAAGTCAGTAAAACAGGCCTCCTGACATCTGGGCGACTGTCACCCCACGGCCTAAAAACCTGTAAAGCCCCCTGGCTCCACTTGCATAACACTCAGATGTGTGTTCACAAGTCTAATTGCGTGTGTGTGTGTGTGTGTGTGTGTGTGTGTGTGTGTGTGTGTGTGTCAACATGTTCAGTACATTGTTGATAAAAATTCATAATGTACTAAATGTAAACATTTCAAGCATTAAGTGAGTGCCAGTATATAAAAATATGGCATTCCCTGCTCCAAGCTGGTTTTACGGGAAAACATGTTGTGCAGCACATTCGCTCACTAACCTCAATGAGAGTTTATATTCTTTCGCGTTTAAACTGCATGAGCATGTTTGCTGTGGTTATAGAGAAAAGTCTATATTTAACACATGATAATGATGAAGAGGAGTGACAGCTCAGAGAAGGAAGGAAATGACTCACAATGATGGGACCGCACTCTAATAAAGCTGTATGATCACGGATGTCCTGAGGCTACCTTAACAGCGACGACACACACACACACACACACACACACACACACACACACACACACACACACACACACACACACAGCGAGAGGGACAAAGAGAAATATTTCTTTATCTATGGATATCTTTGTGAGCATGTTCACTGACTTACCACTACCCATCATTACTAAGGCTCAGCACCAGTCATTTTTCTAGCCTAAAACTAATTCTAACCCTAACCTTAAAAAGATGTCAAAAACCCAAGGAAATGTCAGAAAGCAAGGACTGGCTAAAAGATCCTCACTTTCCCAATATGTTCCAAAATGTCTAGCTGCTCCCCACAAAGAGACAAGCTAGCCTGAAACTAACAGCTTATACTAATGTTTTATTAATAACTAATCAATGACTTGTATTTTTTTTTTTTTTTTTTTTACAGCCAGCATTACAAATGTTGACATCACCACGGTATTCCACTCAGGAGTACTGAATTGAATTCTGAGGCTTACTAGAACAGCTGTCTGGACAATTAAAGGAAACTGAGACACCACCTACACCTGTGCTTTTGCTGTTGACTACATATGAAATTTCTTAACACACCGGCACTTAATGTTAATGAATAAAATAACAACAGAGAAAGATTTTTGCCCAATTCAGTAAATTAAATACATTATGAAAGTACTCCATGGCAGTGATTACATGTTATCCTGCTCACTGACTGACCCACGGTTGTGTAGCATTAAAGAGAAAAATTCTATTTGCTTATTTAGACCCAACTTAGTGAACTTGAAGTATCATAATTCAATTAAAAATTAACAACATCACCGTATTTGAACATTTTGGAGACTCTAAGAAGAACAAGACTACGAACAAGACTACGTTTTAAAATAGTGTTTAGTTGTTTTGTGAGTCTGTTTGTTAAAATTGATAAGATAATACTTTCAGAATTAACACACACACACACATACGCACACAGAAGAACAGATGATGAACTTTGAACACATTGCAGTTCCATCGCGTATCACACACACACACAAATACCAAATATGTTCACACAAGATTTGCGCATGAACTTTCTTTCCCGTTCATGGTGTGTCAACACTTTCTATCTGTATTATCTGCAAGCCCAGGATGAATGTACTCTCTCTCTCTCGCTCACACACACACACACACACACACACACACACACACACACACACACACACACACACACACACACACACACACACATACACCCTGAAGCATAAAACTGCTGTTGACATTTCATAAGACACTCACACACAAGCATGGACACACTTATACGTAGTCCTGACAAATGTGCAGTGAGCAAGCTTTAACAGAGTGTAAACCAACAGGATAAATGAAGCTTTAACAACATTGACTTTGGTCTTCTCCCTTCAGCCATCGTTCCCTCACTGCAGCTGGCCCAGCTCAGTCTGATTAAAATGTTTAACTGGCATACATCAAATGCTCAAAAAGTCCCTTTGAAACATAATCAAATAAGGAGATAATAAAAACACAGGATGAGGATCTCTGTCTGTCCGTCCATTCCTGCATACACAGGACATTCCTATTGTTGTGTATTTCACGGCTTTAGCCACATAAACTAAATTCGACCTCATTTTCCCGCTTCTGTCAAAAGCCAGTGTGTGCACACTGTGAACACGTTATCATCTGATCTCTGTGCAGAGATGTTCTTCCATCCTTTTCATTTTATGGGTTTATGTTGAAGAGATATGGACCTTTCAGTGGTATAAAAGAAAACAGCCTTGTGAGGCTGAAGTGAACTACAGAGACACACTGTCTCAGTGCCGAATGAATTTTTGTTCTCACTTATGCTAGCTATCCTTATTACTATCGCATTAACCATTGCCAGAAAGTTACAAATCTGAAAAATGGATCAGCTGCGATTAGTAAAACAGCAAAATACTAACTGAGGTGTGCGGTGCTGATTCTCATATAGAAGAAGAATAGAGACCCATGTGGTTATGTGATGGGTGTGATATGTCTGTCTTCACCTTTTTCTAGAACAGTCTTCCTATCTGTAGCTATCACTGCCAATCTTTCTCTGCTCAAACACATACAAACAGCATCCATGCTTTCTGTGCCTGGCTGTTAATGAGAGGGCTTCACCTCACATACAGCTCATACTCACATGGGAACACCTACATCGTTCCTTACACCCACCTACACGCATACACTATATACATGCATACACATAAAAAGGAGACGCTGCACCTGCATGCAAATGGACACAAGAAAGTAGAAGAGGAGATCTGACTGTTTATGCTAGGTCTCATGTTATGCTAGTCTGATCCCAAATACTGATCCTAATGCATCTTTGTCTCCTTCCTCTTGTTTCGAATGATTGCACTCCTCAGTAATCGATAGAAAATATGGATGAAATCAGCCTGACAGGAAAAGTTTTAATAACTGTGTGATCTTAGACTCTTAATGACCACGTTTCTCTACATGTATAGAACAAAATGTATAGCAGCTCTATACGGTTGTCCCTTCTTTTTACACATGTACAGAAAAACACAGACGCTCACATGCTTGAAAGAGCAGTGCGCTGCTTTGTGTGACCCTCATTTCGCCTCTTCCCTAAACCTTTAATCCGTGCCTGAGAGAAACTTATGTAACCATTTTTAAGACTTAAGTCAGATGTGGAAAAACACATTTTTAAAAAAACCCATAAGATCGCAACAAATGCATATACACAATTGTATGCTGACTGTCCAGTTGTACATATACAAACAAACAGGGCTCCTGTACAGTATAGATGGATGCACAATAACACAATATAAGAACAGCAGGGTCAGTTTCTCAACTTCCAGGGAAAATGTTCACGTGCTGTCACAAACATACACTTTCTTTAAAATGTCACCGTTAAATTGCATTATGAAATCTTACCTTTACAGTTTAATACAGTTAGTTTCAAATTAAATATGTGATCGGCAGCCAATTAGAAGAAAGCTGGCTTGAACAGACAGTGTCCTTAAAGTGAAACGAGCTAAAACAGCATCAGTGAACTGAGGGGGATGTACCACCTTCACATACGGTTAAAATGAGCATAACAAGTCCCCTTTAAACACTTTTGGAGTCTGCTGTAGATAAAAAAAAAAAAAAAAAACCATCACAGAACATCTAAATTAACAATTTAACCTTAAACATTTAAATTCCCATAGGTTTTTCTTCACTTGCTAAATAATCAGAACTTTGTTATACAATAAAAACGTTAAATTCCTAGCTCTTACCGTTTTTCCTTAAAAGAATTAACATTTGTCGTATTCATTTGTGGTCGCGCACAAAAAACAATTTATTACTGTAAGAGAATCCTAAATTTTTAAAACATTTTTTTTTTTTTTTACAATGAGTGGATGAATGTAAATACACATAAATATGCACACACATACAGGGTAGCAGAGTGGTCCAGTGGTTCATGAACTTCCCTCAACCGCAACCCTTTGTGAGTTATCGCCAGGTGCTCTGGCTTCCTCTCCAAGCATGTCTCCAAAGACAGGCTTGTTAGGTTAATTATAATGATTCTAAACAGTCTGTAGGCGTCCGTGTGAGCTTCAAAAGTTGCCTGTCTCTGCTTTAGGAATCTGATCGACTGGTGACCAACCCTGGGTGTACCTCACCTACTGTGCGATGTCAGCTGGGCTAGGCTACAAATGCACCCCCACCCCATCCCCACTTGAAAATAACCTTATGGATGTTTTTTTTTTTTTCAGGCAGGTTTTGTGAGAACAATTTTTATATTTCAATCAAGATGAATGAAGTTTAGGCGAAGCATGGATTTCCCATGGTATGTGCTTTGACTTCATGTTATGACTAACAGTGAAACAACCCTCCTGCAGTGTCTGCCTATGGTTTTAATCAGAAAATTATGTGGCTCATTACCATGGTTTTAATTTTAATATCCAGCATTAGCCAAAACATTATTTACCCTTTGATCTCTGACTCATGCTGTTCATGTGAAGGCTCACCCACATGCAGTAAAAATTGACTCCAATAATGAGGACAGACTGCACACACAGCCAATCAGGTTAAGTGGGCTGATACACTGAAAACTACTCAGAAAACACATCAAAGAAATTAACAAATGTTAAACAAATTTTTGTTTTGTTATCAAAAAATTGTTTGCTTTTTTTTCTTCCATGATTGTTCATTATGTACAAATTGTCACATCAATATTAAATGCCTATATGTCTCCCACTGACTGCAGCACTGATAATACAATTTCTCTCTCAGTATCACGCCTGCTCTCTTCCCTTCATGCCAGGTTTACAAAGCAAGGACACGAATGGAGCTAAGCAATGAGTCATCCTCTTCCTATATAAGCAAAAATATATTATTCATTGTGATAATCTAGAACACTGGAGAAACCATTTGACCCAAAATAATGAAAGTGGACTTTATTTGAATAGAGCCTTATTTTAATAGGTATTAGAGCATAATTAAAGGTAGTAGTTAAAAAGTTTTTTTTAGCTTGTGTGCTTTACAACACACAGGTGAACCAAACCAGAAATGTCTATTCCGCTCTGCTATTCCACACTTTACTACATTAACAGGTCCTAGCCCAAGCTTCACAGCCCCAGGGGTGGAGGGTTTGGTGTAAGCTAATATATGATATCATATAATTCATTTTTTAATTATATTTAAGTGATAACATGAACTGTTCAAACACAGACACAGACTCTACACTGATCAGATTTGCTCTTCTTGATCCGACACTTTCAGATATACTTCATCTTATTTAGTCCACCATGACGATTGGATGCGATTTAATTTGATTTATATGTTGTGCCTAATGTTCCCTCTAGGCTGCGCGTGTGCGCAATTGCACACTACTGGCACGGTCTCTGCGCAGAAAAAAATCTGCGTTGCGCACACAAAAAAAATTAAAGTAAATACGTTAACAATTCTGTTTTGCAGTGTTAGTCAGTACTAACACTGCAAAACAGCTACTGGCTGCTCCCGTATGGGATTAGAACGATGCCACCTTATCCCATAGTCCAGCCAATGATGCGATTCACATTCGTATATGCGCAGCTAATCAACGTCGTTGACAGGCTATGACAGCGTCCTTATGTACCGACACCGGCGTTTTAACTAGCAAAGCGGCGTGGCTGATGTGGAGTGAAGCCACGTTATTGACAACTTGTACAACCATTGGAGATGTGAGCAGGACAGACGGAACAATTGACAAGTTTCCTTGTGTGTGTCACAGCAATGAGGTGACTGCTGAATGTTACAGGTGTTACAGGAGTGATACATCTCCTGTTGTCAGGCCTGCAGGTATCAGGCTGTTGTTCTCCTTTGTCTCATAGTGGACAGAAATTATTTTTGGAGTGACACAAATAATTTGTGTGGCATCAGATTTGATGCAGAACAGCTGATTGTTCCGTAAATATTTTGAAATGTTTGTTTTTAAAAAACGCCTTTGCAGCATTTGTAGGTAAACAGCTGCAAAAAACTTTGTTTGCCAAACTCAGTTACTTTTTTGAAGAAGTAACTATATAATTAATTGCCCAACATTGGTTATTATATACTGTATTTTGCACACAGAGAGTTACAGGACTCTCTCCCAGACCACAGACTCATAGAACAAGTCAGAGCTTTATTTTTTTTTTTAAAAAAAGAAAAAAAAGAAAGAAAGTTGTGTTTTCAAAATTGGAGTTCAAGTTATTTTACTTCCAATAGTGTTAACATCCTACACGGGTCATGAACAAGATTTTCTTTAATTTTCATTGTAAGTGGGCTAAAGCAGTTAAAAGTAGTCTAACATAAATGCTGTGATTATTTTGATTATTTTAATAAAACACGTAACTTGGATGGATTCGACGTTGGCGTGACCACAGTGCACACGTCTGCTGTTGCTCACAGTGGTCCAAGGGGTCGCTCAGGGAGTTTACGTGTTCGCTCAGACACATGAAAAATTAGAGGGAACATTGGTTGTGCCCAACATAAAAGAAACTGGACTGAGTGGCTGTCGCTGTCCGATGTGCTGAATGCTTCTTTCAGTATGTAAAACATGAGTCAAAGAAGGTGGATGAAACACCCTAACAGTCAGTGGTCCTGCAGGCCAGTCCAATAGTGAATGGTATAGCCATAAATAAAAAATTTAAAAAAAAATCAAACCATGAGCTTTGATTTAAATATCTGGCCACGGTGAATATCACAAAGCTTTAATAAAAGAGCTGGAACAGGCTGATAATGAATGTGCTGTATATGATAACTGCAGGCGTGGAACAAGAAGACAGCCTGAACTTATGTTAAGATAAAATGCAAGTTTTGGCCAAAAGTTGCACATTAGTAGTTTAAAAAGACAAGCAGTATTTTCTGTTAACATGCGAGATGTCACCTAAGTCATGAACATTTTCTTGGGTTAAAGATCTCACAGACAGACACACTTACTCACTATTTTCATTCAGCTGATTCATATTGGATTCTTAATGAGCTCCTGAGCTGATCAGCAGTGAAGGTTTGTCAGCTAGTGGTCAAAGGGGCTGTCACATGTCTCCTGAATCACTACCCAGCTTAACAACGTATGCATTCTCCACTCTGCACATTGAGGGGAAGTGAAGAGAATAGCAGAATGCAGAAAAGGTGAGGCGTGTTAAATAAAGAAAATAATAAGAACAGACAGAGATCTGAGCATAAAACTAGGCTTCAAAGCGGAAAAGCTGAGGTAGTTAAGGAGACAGGATGACACATCTAATAAGAGATGAAGAGATGAGCAGAGAAGACTGAGAAGTCTGAGGCTAAGTGTATACCTTCATGCTCAATTTCAAGCATCCACATGTGGAGATGGCTACTGCTATCTACAGTTAGGTCCTTAACTATATAGACAATTATCCAATTTTTTTGTAATGAACATGAAGTTTCACTTCATCAGGTGTAATATTTTTTTTCATCACTTTGTTCATCTCAAGCGAGGTCAGGTTACCATGGTAACATGTATCCATCTGCCACATACTAGTGAAATTTACACAAAGGTATGTTGGGCGACAGTAGACATAGTGAGTGCATATTATGTGATTTCAGATGTGACGAGTGATGCTTAAATAGAGATCTGAAGAGCATGTCTGACACAGAAAGACATTATCTGACAGCAGAGGGGAGAGAATTTGATTCAGTCACATGACAGAGTTTGGGTTTTGTTTTGTTTTTTTCAAATTTCCTCTCTATTAGATGACCCTCCCACGTATAAGCTCCCACCCTACATCTCTCCACTCATCCAATCCTCCAATCCATCATCCATGCGTTCACCCCATCCACCTCCCCTCGCTGCAACCTCCGCTCATTTAGTGACGGATAATCCACTGGCCAGCTTAATCCCTCAACCTGCTCACACACACGCACACTTTCGCTCAGTACCAGATACTCATCCGCAATCTCAAATATACAGACCCACAAATACACAGCAAACAGTCACATTTCTGAACCGAGCACCGATGAGATCAGCCCTAAACTTAACTGTTTCTCATATGAACGGGATAAAAATTCACCAGAAGAGCAATTTAAAATGCATTTCACATTTTTAGGAGTATTTGGTAACAGGCATGCATGCGTTGAATTAAGCTTTGAAACCTTTAAACCACTGTGATTTAAGAATATTCTATTTAAAAATAGAATATGTCCATCCATCCATCCATTCGCTTCCGCTTATCCTTTTCAGGGTCGCGGGGGGCGCTGGAGCCTATCCCAGCTGTCATAGGGTGAAAGGCGGAGTACACCCTGGACAGGTCGCCAGTCTGTCGCAGGGCTAACACACAGGGACAGACAACCATTCACACTCACATTCACACCTAGTGACAATTTGGATTAATCAATTAACCTATCCCCACAAGCTGCATGTCTTCGGACGGTGGGAGGAAGCCGGAGTACCCGGAGAGAACCCACGCAAAATAGAATATGTCAACATGTCAAAACTTTATTGGTAAAATAAGCTGTAGGTCAATGAGATAAGCATTAGCATTAACACTAGAATCTGCAGCTGGATCCTAAGTGTAGATATTTACTCAAGTGTACGTGTTATGTTTGATGAGCATATAGACAACAATGGAGGGCCAATTTAAAAGCATTTTGCTTTTCTTTGTGGTAAATTTACCAGAGTTTTGTTTTTAACAATCTATTTCTTTTCCACTTCCCCATCCTTTGCTGTGAATGAGCTGATCAAACACCTACACAGTCTCTAAAAGTGCAAAACACCTGCTCGAGTGTTGTCACTTATAGAGCCTCATGACATCTTTTCAGTGGTCTTTTCCGTGCATTTAGACACTATCCTTATTGACCTGTCCTTCACACTTTGTGAAAACTCCTCTAACTCTGCTAAGAACAAGGCGCTTGAAACAAAGTGGTTTTCGGATCATATAATTGAACAAGACCACTTTAAGATGCCAGTTTTCACATTTGCTTTCCCCATTTCTAGCAGTTCTTATATAAAACTACAAAGACTTTAGGCACATGCGACCGAGCTTGAAACGAACTGCTAAAATGAACAGAAAGCTACGCACAAACATGCAGAATCTGAAGATAAGCAGCAGATTTACTGATTGACTGGGAATATTTTTACAGGCTTTGGTTCATGACAATAATCAGCGTGTACGGAGAGGAACAGAGTGAATATATCTGGTAAAGATGCAACTTCTGAACCATAGGATATTATCTGATGAATATTTTGCTCTTTTTGTTTTTCTGTTTTATGTGTATGTACTCATAAACAGTGAGTGAATCAGTCACTGTTTCAGGGGCCCTGAGCTTAGATAGTCACTGGGAACTGTCAATACAAGCTATCAGATAACAGCTAATATGTTCCCAGACTGCTTTTGAAGTGTATTGAGGCTTTAACACCTTTGACGCCACCTCAATTAATTCTTAGCTTTTACAAATTCCAACAAAATATCTGCAAGATTGCATAGAGCCCCAAGTTAAATAAAGAATCTGCTTCATTTGTAAGTAGCGATCAGCATTCCGATGCTTAAGTTTATAAAACATGATGTATTGTATTGCTGTGCTGCGAACATCCCAGCACTCTAAGTGTAATCGACCTCAATCAGCTACAAGACCAATAAAGAAAATAATACAGTAACATATTAAAGCAGCTGTAATCCCCCGCTGAACCAAAAACAACTGCATTTTACACACAGGATTACAAAGTCAATAACGTTCAGTTCACTGCTTTGTTTCACTCTCGGTGCTTTCATTGTCCAGTTTTAAGCAACAGAAGGTGCAAAGAAAAATACAAAGTCTATCGTTTTTTTTAACATAACAGCTTCCAGATTCTTAAATCTGCCATTTTTTAGTTATTTTCTCTGTCAAATTATGGAAAATAATGGTTTAGATGACACAACCAAGAGAATGATCATTTTGTGCCCAACTGATTTATTGCTCGGCCAGTATTAGCTAGTTGTTGATTTATTGTTATCAGCATTCTAACAATAACAATAAATTAAGGTAAAGTTTGTCAGAGGGAATTCTTTCCTTCAACTTTCCTGTTGGCAACACGTTTGGAATGCCACAAACAACCCGCTGATCCGAGCAGAGGCGAGATGAGCGCAAACGTGTATATAAATAACTACACATAACAAATGAGATGGAAATCTGTTTCTGTTTCATGAGTCTGTAAAAAAAAAAGCCAAAAAAGTTAAAATATTTTTTTCCTGATCATGTTGATGTCGGTCTTAAATATTGATCAGGCTCTAATTGTATTGATCATTTCTGAAGATCAGTAACCAATAGCCAATAAGCATCAAAACACAATGAATTGGAGGTAACCAGATAAAAATATTTTAACCACATTTTAAATTATTGAAAAACAAGAAATACATAAAAATTCCGATTTTTTTTTTTTAGTATTTTTGTTTTTAAAGTGTTTCCTTTTAAGAGGAGAAATCGTTATGTGATGCGACTCTGAAATTCTCTTTGACAGAGCACAGTTGCAAAAAGATAATACTTTTTTTTTCTCTCCTCCTCACACATACTGTACATTGTGCAGTGAGGACGAGCGGAGACTTGGGCAGCGTGAATAATCCCCATCTGTTGATGGAAAATGTTACGTTTTTCTGTGTCTGTCTCTCAGTCACTCACACACAAACACATCCACGCATGCACACAATTCCCTATGATGCTAAGAAGGTCCCTTGCCAGCCTCGGAAAAATAAATAAATAAATGTTTGGAGCACATGACAAAGTCCTCTGAGGACACTGCAGGTTAAAGTTATGAGAGAAAATGTATTCTTGCTCCTTTGGCAATAAAGTGTGGCATAAACTGCACAAACACACAAGTTAAATCAGCACGTATCTCATTTTGTCCGTTAGTTTCCTTCAGTCTTTTCTCAGCCCAGTCCTGTTTCATCTAAACATAAATGTATAAAATTCTGTGAGCCATTTACACGAGAGGTTGAACTTGAATATATTTAGACTTCCTTGAACATGTAGATGCCTGAGGTTTATCACATCAGAACAAGTCAGACAGAGTGAGAATAGCCACAGTGACAAGCCCGTCATCTGCTGTTTCAATCAGATTCACACTGACATGAAGATTTTGGGTAAAGTTGGAGGACAGAAGGTTAAATGTCCTTCTTCAAGAGACAATTAGGGATCAATAGGAATAACGCGTGCACTTTCACAAGGGCACAAACAAGAAAGGACAAGCTTCTGATTTCTGTCACTTCATTCTGTCATTTTCATCAGTCCACTTAACTTCTAAACATTGCATGCAGCTTTAATGTCTTTTTAAAAAGTGTTTATAAGTACTTGTCAGCAGTTAGCTGTTAAAGTAAGCTCATTTTACTTAAAGTTTGAAGGATACACAGTTTGAAAACCCTCCTAAAAGGTTTTCTCTATCACTGAATAATGCAGAAATATAAAAGCAGGTAGCAATGTGCAAATTGTTATTGAATACTATTATTATTATTATATTATATTATCAGAGAGCTAACTGAACACACTGCTGTGTGTTCAGTTAGCTCTCAACAAACCAACAGATATTTATTCTACTTATAAGGGTGGGCCGGAACTTTGCAGATGCTCATGTTAAGTATGTTGTGTGTCAGTTTTGGGAGTGAAATTATGGAATCGACTTAATGATGAACTGAAGATGTGTTTCTCTTTGTCATTTTTCAGGAAGAATTTAAAAATTTGTATCATTCAAGGTTACGGAAATTTGGTTTGATGAATAACTTTGTGTTGATTTAATTTCTTGATTTATCATTGATTTCTTTTCAAACTGTTATATAACTGATTTATCAATGCTATTTATTTTCTTGGTTAAGGATTTGATTATTCCTATGGGGTAAAGGATATGATCATTTTAAGCCACAAGGTTTCATCCTATTCCTTTTTTGGTTATTGTATTATGGAGTACTTTTATGTAAAATGATAATCTGTGTTGTTGACCGAAAAAAATTTCACTTCACTTCAGATGCTTTAAGAGATGCAGTGCAATACACCAGCATCCGTCCACCCTGCATTTTACCTTCACTTAAATAATTTCTGCTGAAAGCGGTCAAATATCATCATTGTTCTCTGTAACAAGAAGCCAGACTATTTATCCATTTCAAGCGTTTGCCTGCGCTAACACTATGAACACCATAACGAGAGGGTCAAGATTCACATTTCATCAGTCTGTTCTGAACAAAAAGCCATTTATTACCGAAGACACTCTGACATGTGACGGCAGGAAAAGCACAGGTGTAAATAACAAAATGGATAAAATGCGAGTTGGATGGTTTCGTTTCAGCGCCGTGCTGTTGTTAATGTTGGCTCGCTGACACGCTCACATGAGACACAAATCCAACAGAGTCACTGTTAATGTCGTTGTTGACGGTGAAACTTTTTAGACTCATGTCTATGATGAGAATTACAATCTGCTGGACATTCAAGGGTAAAACAGACAACAGTAAAACACAAACACAGTTTATTCACTTAACATACAGTTTGTGTGAATGTACACAAAACCTACAAATCAACTCATCAGATAGATTTAATCACATGTGCAAAAAATCTATTTTCTATTTTCTCAAAAATGATCTTAATAAAAAAACATTAAACTGGTGCTATACACGTAAAAACGATGATATTTCTAAGATCTGATCTAAAATTGTTTGCTTGCATTGTAAAGTAATAACTATTATTCTGTTTGTGCTTTGATGCTGCCAGACAACACTGTAATTATGGAGTCAACAAAACAAACTGGTTTCTATGTCAAACTCCGTCTCTGTCTTTTCACCTCAGTGCTCCTCTTGGGAGCTGCTGTGTGACACGCAGAGGGATGACCCAGTGGGTGGGTGTGTGCATGTGTGTGCAGTTCATTTATGCTTTCATAAATGCACGCACCAGTGTTTGTTTGTGTGCCAACAAAACAATGAAACCCAACACATCTATTCAAATATTGCCGGGAAAGCCCTCTGACGAAACTCGCACGTCCAGCACATCAATCTCATGCAAAAGTGTATAGCCATTGTGTGTTTTTATGTGGCCGATGACAATAGTGGAAGTGGAATCAGCTAACAGCATGGTGCATGGTGTGCATTCAGCATCTGCAAACGCACACATGGCAAAGCAAAGTATAAAAAGACACGAAAAATGAAACCACAAGAGTATCACCTGTTATTGCTGTTTAGCATTAAAAAAATTAAACTCTCGAAAAATAACTAATCAAATTCATTTTTGGGCACTTTGAGCACCACAAAGCAAGTGCCACTTAGTTCTGTTATATTCAAGAGGCTGCAAGCATCTCTACAGTCAACATCTCCCAAACTGAGCAGTATACACAAAACAATCTAAATAACATCAATGGCCACATACAACATATGTTTATTTGATTCTGAAGTGAACTGTACCCCTCAAATACTAGTCAAGCTGTTTTTTAGCATGTGAGGCCCCAAATGATGTGTTCCTTTTGTTTTAAGCAGAGAAAAACAATTCATTTCAACCCAACTCAGGCAGCTCCTGCATCAGAGATGTACAGGAGCCCGCTCTGAATGTTTGCACTGCATGTTCTCCAAATAAACAAAAAACCTACCTAAATACCTAATTTCAGACTTTTCTATGTGCATGGCTTCAATTTAAATTCAAAGCATCAATCTTCCACAATAAAGGTTATAAAAAGCTGCAAAGTGCATGTATGCCCCCTCACATTCATTATTAAAATGGCTTCACATTAGACTTTAAGTAAGACTATGAACTAGGGCTGGGCCATATCATACTGTTCAGGGTAATACCGGTATAATGTTGGGCAACGATAAGAAAATGGAATATCGCGATAGAATATGGGTAAAACGCGCATGCGCAGTGCCTTAGTTTTCATATGCACACGCCGGAAAAAGCATGGCGGCGACGGAGAATGAGAAGGGTGAAAGCGGATCGTTGAATGAAACAGATGAACCAGAATTGGTTTGTATAAATGCTGCAACTTCAGTGGTGTGGAACTGGTTTAGCTTTCGTCCGTCAGATACACAACAAAGCACTATTTTTGGTAGAGCATGCTAGCGGGCCGTCGTTATTACCGTGTTTTTTTGGAAAATACGGCACACTTAAAATCAATCCTTTGATTTTCTTGAAAATCGACAGTGCCCCTCATAATCCCGTGTGCTTTATGTATGAATTCTGGTTGTGTTTACTGACCTCAAAATGATTTCATGTGGTACACGTTGCTTGAAAATCTGTCAAATGTTTCAGTACGACTTTGCTAAGCTACGAAGCCGCACCGCTTGATGGATTGTCGGAGCATTACGGCTATCGTAGGCAGGAGCCTCGCGGAGTGATACGTACTGTGCTTCAACATAATATTACCGTATTGTGTGTGTATAACCTCTTTTTAAGTTTTGTGGATATTATACATGGTTATGCTGAGGATATGTCAACTGGAAATGCCTTTTGGTTAAACTGTCAGCAAGGAATTTGCATTTGCACTGTTAAATTTTTATGTAACTTTAATGCACATAAAAGCTGCTTGTTTAGAAAATACATTGATGGGTTTGTTTGTTTTTTTGCACTAATAAAGTTGTGGAGTTGTAAAGTATTTTGTCTAGTGTCAGTTATATCCTCAGTTATATTCTTATCACAAATTTTCAAATGTATATCGTGATAAATATTTTTGGTCATATCGCCCTGCTCTACTACAAACAACAACAAAAACATCCAAATGTGTAACATGACACCTAACCAAGCCTTTGAAGTCCTGCACTGTCCCACAGTACACCCAGCTGACCACAAACAGGCATACATAAACTGAAAGGGTTAACACACGATTACATGAATAACATTCTTGTTACTACTCACCAGTTCTTGGTTGGTAGAGTTGGAGTCGTCTCCAGGAAAGGGGATGTAGATGGCTAAGGCCACACAGTTGGCAAAAATAGACAGCAGTATAAAGATATCAAAGGGCCTGAAAGGAGGCGGTTAAGGAACACGGTAAGTAAGACCACTAAAAGTATTTTATATATCATACTATAGATTAGGATAACTGTCATTATCCTGTTAACAGTTTTTTGATTTTTT
>NW_024582421.1:1797765-1813075 GCF_018398535.1 Haplochromis burtoni
TATATGCACATTTTTAAAAAGTTATAGAAATGTAGCTAATGATAAAATGTCCTTATTTCACAGAAACTTGCATATAACCATTGTTTTTCTAATCCATCCCCCCATCACCCACCTAGCAGTTTAGCTACTGACTCGTCTCCATGGACCCTCCCTTCTAATTACAAGTTCAGAATTTGGAATCAGCATCCAATTTCAGATCATGCAACTGAGTTATTTATCTCACTGACAGATTCATTTATACTTTCATTCACTCGCTGCTCTGTGACACAATCCATCCACACAAAGACACCAAATGCACTGAGACACCCAGACGCCTGCTGGTCCCTGGGCTAAAAGATACTTCCACTCCACCAGGCTGATGCAGGCTCTGCGGATCGGATTGTTGAGGGTGAGGCAGAAAAGGGCTCTGGGCGGTCTGCCGCTGGTGGATCCTCCCTGCTTTTTGCTTTTGGCATACTGCTGCCTCTTCTTCTGTGCCAGTGAGCCCACAGGAGCTGGCGCAGAAGTGGTACAAACTGGGGGACGTGAACTTATGTTGGGCTTTTCAGGATCGCCCTGCGCTTGCCGGGCTGCGCTAATGGCGGCATGCCAAGCTAGGACCGGGCTGACTCCGGGTGCAGCTCCACCGGGGCCCTGAATGGAGTTGTTGGCCCCGAGGAGGCCATGAGCGGAGCCGACGGGCTTGCCGGTGCTAGCTGGAGGATGAAGGGACTGTGATGAATGGAGCTGGTGCAGATGGGTGTTTCTTTCTGACCAGGGAGCTGAGGTGTCAGTTGGGGAAGTGGTCCTTCTGTTGCTGGCATACTGTGCCCCTGGAGAGAGCGAGTGGGAAACAAGAATAATATTTTGAGATTGAAGTTATAAACAAAAACACCTGAACATGTGTGTCATTGGAGGCATTGCAGAAAAGCTGCAACATTCCAAAATCCAATTTTTTCCACATTTTTACAATTTCAGGCTCATATCTGCCAGCTAGTAATAATACAGATGACATACTCACTTTGAATCCCTATGCAAAAAGTAACATATCCAAAATCTACACTAACATTTAAAGTATTCATCTACGCTCATGGGGCAAAACAAAGGCTCTAAAAAAGTTGCCTAAAATGTGTTCTTAATCTACACTATTCAAATGATAAACTTGCAGAAATATATCCTAATATTAGCTCAACGTGTTTACACTTGCATCAAGAACCAGCCACTCCAGCTCACATGTTTTGCCACAGCCAATCATTGAACAGTTTTCGGAAGAATATTTTTTGAGGCCCTGACATTCTTGTGTAGACAAAACACAGTAGCATCTCCATATATCTCCATCTTGTGGCTCTCCTGCCTTTGGAGGTCACGATTTCCACAGCACCAGCAAAGACAATTGTGTTTGCTCCTTTAACATCTCACGGATGTATTTTCTTGATTGTCAAAAAGACAAGACTCCATTCTTTAAAATCTGGGTTAGAGAAATGCTTTCTATGCTGTGTTATAAAAACTGAGGTACAGTAGAGCCAACTCTCTGGAAAGATTCAGAACCACCTGGCTGCCTTTCACTGAATGGCTATCATAATGCCACCGTTTTTGTCTTGTTAATGTACATAATAATGGCACACTCATGAACTGATGGTGAGTTAAGGAGAACGAGTCCCCCCCATCCCTATTATGTACACTGTTTATGTTATTATATCAAATTGGGGGTTTTTCTGTCTTGTACCCGTAATCTTAGGGATGGATGTGGGGAACATTACATTTTTTTAGAAAATTATAAATACAATTTGTGCCAATATGTCTCTGATATATTGGCTATTTCAGCTATTAGTCCATATATTGGCAGAGACATTTATAATGGCTGATAAATTCAAAGTATAAGAGTGAAGAAGCGATGGGAAAAATACCCTTCAGCCACGTTATTAGCGTGGATGTTGTATTTTTTGCCCATCAAAAAGCACTTTGCATTTTCACTGTTGGCAAAGTGATGGAAGTCTACAAAAAAGATCAGCTGGTCACATAAAGGTGTAATCCACAACCTGCTGTGACAATAAAATGAGATTACTTTTAAATAATATTGTCATTATAGGACTCATAAATAATACCCATAGTCTTGGTCTTGGTCTTAAAAATCAGTTTTTAAAGTGCTTTTCAAACAAGGACATCACCATGCTTTCCCAATGAATGAGGTGACTGAAGATAACTGCTAGAATCTCTGTTGGGAGCCTAATGGCAGTGGACATACATATATAATGTCGACAACATTATCACTACTTCACATTTAAACTTGCCTTGTACATTTACTTGTTTAATATGCAATTAACTGTCCTTTAAGAACCCATCCAGAGATAAAATGGGCAGAAAAATAAGAAGAAGAGGTGATTATGGTGATTATAATTATGGTGATGACGGGCTTGAAAGGAGCCCAGAAAAGACAGCTATAGAAAGAGAAAGCAGAACAGCCTGCATGAATGGGAGAGACAGAGAGAGTCATTAAAATCAATGCAGACCATGAGCTAAAAAAGTCAGTGCCCTTGACACAGTCGCACACTGCAACTCTATAGCACAGTCACATCGGGGAGTGTTGTCAGCTATAGACTGGCCGTGTCATCCAGCAAAAACAGCTCCAACACACAACTAAGCACATAAAGAAAAAGAAAGAAAGAAAAAAGAAATGAGGAATCGATTTGTGTGGGTCATGTGCAATATGAGAGAGAGGCACAAAATCTGAGAAGAATAAAGTTTTTCTTTTAAAAGGTAATGATTAGACAAAGTTGGTTCCTTTATCAGATTTCAGGCAAGCGCCTTAATTTTATTACTTTTCATCAATATTCTGTGTTCGTCTGTGCAAAATCATAGTCACGATGACTCGACGCTCATAGTTAAAACATGATAGTTTATTATGCGGGGAAGTCTATCCAAAACATCACTTCACTTTAATTGCGCTTGATGTCAGCGCGATCGCAGGTGAGAGGTGCATTCAAAACATTTCAGCACCACCCCTCCTCATACAGCGATACACCGCCACAGGTGCAGCAGAACAAGTGCACGCTGCTAGTTAATAATAGTCACAGCCTGTCCGACATGTAAAAGGAATTAACCCAGCGCTTCTGCTGGATGTCGCACATCTGTCACAAGATGCTGCAAAACAGCTGTTGACTGTTGCTGTGGTCGAGTTTTGCTGCTTTTGTTTGGACAGCTTCTAAACTCTAAAAGAAAAACTTAGAAGAGAAGGAATTTACTTTAAAAAGTTCATTTAGGGTCTCGCAGCTTGTTCTGCAGAGCGAATATATTCAAAGCATCCTGTCACATGGTTTCAGAATGACTGTTATAGTCAACCATTTTTCGGAGAACTAGCCTCAACTCGCTTCCCAGTGGATCTGATTACTGATGTTATCACAATAATGTAGCCTACAAGCGCTTACAGTGTTAATACACAATCCCTGCACTGGAATAAGTTGAGGAGGGGAAAAAACATGTCAGCAGCAGCCACGACTCAGAGCATATAATCACACGGATTAATCAGACATCCAGAGAATAAACCAAACGAGCGCTCTCGCCCCCTCTCCCTCTCTCTCTGCTGCGCTCCAACTCTCCTCCTGCGCTTCCACACGCACGTTTTAGGTTTTGTTTTTTTACCTTCAGACTGTTCATCTGCTTCTTGCATCCTCGAATCCACATCGAAAAGATCCGTTTTAAATCCAACTCATCGTTGGAAAAACCGTCCGAAGGTGTCGAAGGCGCGAAACCTGAACAGAGCCTTTAACCTGAATCATAAAATGTTTTCCGAGCGCAGACCCTGAGAGGAGCGCCAAACATTTTCGCCACATCCGGGTGCCTGCCTGCAGATTCACGGCGTATCCGAGAGGACGCGCTGGCAGGGGTAGTCAATCCAGTGCTGTCAATTATCCTCTCTGTGGCTGGGGACGGACTGACACAAGTTGGAGCAATCGCGTGGGCTCCACTGTGCTGAAATCACGCGCGCCCACCAACTGGAAATGCACCTGTTGCCGCCTATTGGGAAACTTGCAAAGAGCGAATGAGATCATCTCAACGTAAACATTTAAATGTTTTTAACTCTAGACGCCAGATGCTGCTTTAAAAAAAACCCTCTAAAAACAAATCATCTGACTGGAGAATTAAGTCGTGCGATGACATCAGAGAGCAACGAAGACAGGGAGAAATGTATATCTATCTCACTATATATATTGTATGATCCTAAATTAAAAACTGCTGCAAGGCTGCAATTAAAGGTCGTTTAAAGTACAGCCGTGTACCTGCTTTAAAACTATCCACGGGTTTCAAAACCTCCGAATCTGTTTATCCTTTACGATTCGGTTAAGTGCTGTAATGAAGGTCATGAGACACGTGACTGCACAAAAGAAACCAGTCCGAACAGTGATAAATCTGCTAGAAACAAATGGTGACAACTATACTTTCCCTTAAGAGGGAAATTTCTGTATTTGAGGATGAATACCATGTCCCTATCTTATCCTATCCTATCCATATGAAGAGTTAAACGCTCGGACTTACCCCGCAGGGGTCTTGCCCTTATGATTAACGGCATTAGATCACCTGGCTCTTCTCGGGGGCCTCATTGCGCTTTTTTCTGTCCTCTCTCCGCGAAGATTCGAGAGGAAATGGGTTGTTAGAGCGGTGCTGGAAGGTTACCCGTGATTGGATTACCTGAGCCTGCGGGATAAAGTTTCACGGTGGCGCGTAATCCTCAGATTATAATCCTGCTCCACTGTTCCATAAACTGCAGGTGAGGGAGGCAGATGCAGCTCGGTCCGGACAGCAATCCTGCACAATCCCACTATGCATGCAATGGGTTTAAAGTATTATGTCCAAATAATTACAATAAGCACAAAAAGGTCACGCCAGGACACAGGGGCGTATTAACTTTTCACTATCAGTCTGCCATTTCGAGCAAAGTTAGGATTTAACGTGACTATAGATGAGTGCGATTTCAAATAAAGAACATAAACTAGACGTAAAGTGTCACAGAGGTTCCGAATTAAAACACACAGCTATAAATATCGTTTTTCTTTAACTGGTTTTCCTCAAATAGGTTTTACTATTTGGAAATTATATCCTATCGTAAATATCTCATCATGCCACGATTATTATAAGTTATTATTATTATCATAAGTTATTATTATTATTATTATTATTATTTGATCGACTTTGAAGCTCAAAAGAGTCCCCAGAGTTTTTTTCCTAGAAACATTTTGTATTTAAGCACTCTCTAGCTCTAGCTAAATGCGACTGACCACAATTACAGTTCGAATTAATATGCGGAAAAAATCAGTGCCTCGGAAACTTTTTTAAAGAGCCGTGGTTTCCGGGGACAGCGGAAGTTATATGTGTCTGCTGAATTCCGTCCGTGTGGGAGCAACAATCATATCCAAAATGGAGACCGTAAATGCTGGACATATGATGAGCTTAGCTGCTCTACAGAGGCAAGATCCATACATAAACAAATTGCTCGATGTTACCGGCCAGGTGGCTCTATATAACTTCAACTCCAAGGCGAATGAGTGGGTAAGTTTGTAAGTAACGTGACTTTGCGGAAAGCCGTCAAAGCTATTTGACTTAGCATGCTAGCTGTTCTGTATAAACACAAAAATACAAAGAAATTTGATGATATTTGCGGAAGTGAACTTTATCCAGGTAATGCTTACACACGTTGTGTTTTGCCACCACTGTCATTTTGATAATTTTTTAATTTATTTATTTTTTAAATGCCAATAAGCGTAATATTTTATGCGCTAGCTACAGTTGTGCTAACAGCGTCCTTTGCTATTATTCAGCATGTTTATCGTTTCTGACTGACACCTTCACTTTTTATTTTACAGGAGAAGACTGAAATCGAGGGCACCCTGTTTGTTTATGCAAGGTAAGCACGTGAGGCTTTTATAGGAATGTAACGCGTTGACCGCGAGGACTTGTTTACCTGTTCTTACGTTTCACGCGCTGTCATTTGACGTGTTCTACGCACGTGTGCAGGCCTCAGTCTTTGTAAACAAACACGAATTAGATTGCATGTGATTTTTGTCCGCTCACAGAACGAAAATCACACCCTGTTTAAACAGGAAAATAATAAGTAAAAGTTTTAGTAATTAATTCCACTTGAAGTGTAAAGACTTGTTTGATAAACAGCTTTAACACGCATCGTTGTTTTGAGGGCTGTTCATATATTCATTTGAAAATAACGAAATGTTAGCAACCGATTTAATTGGTTATTGATTAATATGAATATCTTTCACAAAATTGAGAATTATGTAATTCTCAGAAATTCTCATTTACAATATCTGAGAATCCTCCAACCTACCTCCAAGCCTGAGGCCATAGTTCTCAGCTAGAAAAGGGTGGAGTGCTCCCTCCATGTAAGGGATTATTTGCTATTTGGATCTTGTACACAATTGAGGGGAGCGTGAAATTGACGGACTGATTGGGGCCACATCTGCAGCGATGCAGATGGTTTACAGATCAGCAGTGGTAAAGAAAGAGCAGAGTCCTAAAGGGAAACTTTCAATCTTACATCCCTACCTTCAGCCATTATCAGGAGCACTGGGTAGTGATCAAAGACAATGAGATCTGTGCCAGTTTAGGCGACCACATACCACATGGCCAGAGAGCAGCAGCCAGGGTTTGAAAAATGGGATGAAGAGGCCAAACTGATCTGAAAATCAGTGAACTTTTTTTTTTCTCTAAATGTGTTCATTCTTTGTCATAAAAAAATCATTCATGGATGACTAAACTAATCGACACAGAGATGTGTTATATCAGTGAGGTGATGTTTTATGTTTTTTGTCCCTGAAAGGTCTGCTTCCCCTCGCCATGGCTTCACCATCATGAATCGACTGAGCACGGAGAACCTTGTAGAGCCAATCAATAAAGACCTGGAGTTTCAGCTACAGGATCCATTCTTGCTCTACAGAAATGGCAACTGTGAGTGTTTTGTTGTCCAGTTACACAGAAACTGCAGATGTCATGTGCAGGAGATTCATATTTCTGTGTATGCTTGGACTGAAATCAGATGTGCTGCAGTACTTCACAGCTTCTCAAAGTTTAAGGGAACAAAAAAAGACCACCATCCCAGAATATCAGCCAATGTTTCTCAGCTACATAATATTTCTCTAGTACAATGTTTCTCCCATAATATAGCGCTGTATCACAAAAGGTAGTGTCGAAGAGAAACATTTACCATAGCTTTGAAAGGCTCCGCTTTAGACAAAAAGAGATGATAATTTGGGCAAGAAAAATCACAAATTAACTGAAAAAAGTAAATATCCAAACAGTCAGTAAACTTTTGACCTTTATCTAAATGTTACCGCACTCTTAGTTTTTATTTCATGAACTTTAGAAAAAAATGAAAAATGTTGTATTCAAAGAATTTCTGCGTTTCTCTACATATAGATTTTGTGTTAAGTTTGTTTGCTGTATTGGTTTTATTTAATTTTTCCTGCTCAAAAGCAATAATGCCAGAACACATTAGTACCTTTGAAAATGCTGGACAGACACTTTCCCAGTGTTCTCTGGAACAGCTCTTCTCCCTTTTGCTTGAAGTCCTTCTTGTATCTTGGAGAATCAAGGAGGAAGACCTTGTCATTCATGGCCTCAGACTGGTCTGTCAAACCACACAGTATTCAGCTTTGTGTGGCCACAGTTTTCATTCTGTATTGGACCAACAAACAAAAAAAACTTTTGGCTCTAAGGGGTGAATTAGGCTTCTATTATATAAATATTTTTATGCCTGCTGCGTTTTTTCCTGAAGGCTTATTCCAGTGAAATCAGCAGGGAGTAGGATCAGATGAAAAGGCTGGAAATAAATCCTCAAATCCTCAGAAAGTAACTGACAGTGCTCCCACCGAGGTAATCTATCAAAAGTCTGAACAGAAGTTTCATTAAGGCAATGAACAAGGAGTTGGATTGTTTTCCCATTTGTTTGCTAATGAGAAAAAATAACATGGCCAGGCTCAGCGTCAGAGTGGACTGCTCCCCTTTAGGACTCGGCTTGCCTATCAGCCTGCCTGGTATGGAAGACATGATGTAATGTTTTTGTTGATATCCAAGTCAGAAGCTTTTCCAGGTGCTTCACAGGAGTCAGAGTGCTGCTGTTTTCATTTTAATTCCTCAAAGTGTGTTAGGTTGCAGGCAGATAAAGTGGTTGAAGGTGTTCCTCAGGCTGTGAAGATGCTCGTCTGACAGCTGATGGTCACTGTAAGGCAGGTCAGAGTAGACGGTCTTTGATCATTTGTTCCACACGAAGGTTTGCACTGCCCATTTGAGCTTTTCAGTAAGATAAGGTACGGGCTGAGGAGCCTTTGTTTGTTCTCTGCCTGAAGTCTGTTTTGCTGTTTGTGATTGCTCTCTAGGTAGAGTTCAGGTTTGTGAGAGAAAGTGAGAGCAGGATGTAGATGATGCTCCTGAGACTCCTCTCTCCAATTAAAAATAATGAAGGCTGATATTGCCGAAAGATGATTGTTTGAAGAGCATAGAGTCGAACACGGAGAGGATGGATTCTTCAGAGGGATGTTAATGCTGCTCCAAGTGTGTTTGAAATCTCTTCTGCAGGCTGATGCGTGTGCTCAAAGTTTCAGATGTCTGTTGCTGGGGTGTGTACTTGGACTTGTGCATACACCTGTTTACAACACTTTGTGTTCCCGTTGGTAGCAGGGGATGCTCCAGGGAGGCAAGCACTTGGGTTGCTAGGTTACCTCAGGCTTTAGAGGGAACTTGAATACACCAGTGTTTCATCACATAGACACACACAAAGCATGAGTAGCTTCATATAAACTTATTGTTTTTCATCAGAAACTGCAAATGTGCAGTTTGCTTGTTTTCCGTTTGGTGTCAGTGAATGTTGTGTTAGCTCTCCACAGATGAGCTTCTCCTTTTTGTTTTTGATTGTTTTGTAACTTCACTGCTTTGGACTGTCAGATTCTCATTGATCCTAAGGTCCACCAATGTGCAGTCATGTACAGTGCTCATTTAGTGTTGTTTTCAGTGTTTTCTTGGATGGCTCAATTATGTTAAGTCACAAAGCTGACTAAATTAATAATCTTAAAAAGACTTAAAAATCATATAGTTACTTTAGCTGTATTTATGAAGTGTCGGGTTTGTTTTAAAGAGTTTTGTATAAACTGGTGTCTGCTGTCAGTGTTATTAAATGCATTATTTGTATCTGTGTTTTTAACAGTGGGTATCTATAGTATTTGGTTCTATGACAAGAAGGATTGTCAACGCATCGCTCAGCTCATGGTCAAGTAAGTAGCCAGATATTTGATGGATGAAATTGGGCAAGGCTTTACGTTTGTCTGTTTTTTCCACTTACCAAGTTTGATTTGTATTTCCAAATTGAATTACAATGTGTACTTTCTGGAAATGTGGAGGTCTGTAATGTTCACTAAATGCAGGGTTTGAACAACTCCACATATAAGATGCCATAAAGTTGATGCAGTGTAAGGAGTTTTTAATACAGAATAATTCAAATTAAACAAAAATATAGGAGCCCCATGAAAAGCAAATCAGACCATGAACCAACCATGCAGCGGGATGTAAGATTCAGGCTCCACCTTAAAAGTAAGACTGCCATCTCCATCTTGCAAGGTAAAAGGAGCAATCACGTCACTCCCAAGTTGACTACGGTGCAGTAAAGTGAAAAAAATCGAGGAAAAACAGACTTTGTTTTGCTCGGGAGCATTGTAGAGCTTTTCATTCATCACTAGCAATATAATGTACGGCTTATTTAGCAGGTCACACATACGCAACAGTAGTATCCATCCATCCATTTTCTTCCGCTTATCCGGGGCCGGGTCGCGGGGGCAGCTGCCCAAGCAGAGAAACCCAGACCTCCCTCTCCCCAGCCACCTCCTCCAGCTTATCTGGGGGAACACCACAGCGTTCCCAGGCCAGCCGAGAGATATAATCTCTCCAGCGTATCCTGGGTCTGCCTCTGGGCCTCCTCCCAGTGGGACATGCCCAGCAAACCTCGCCCAGGAGGCATCCTTGACAGATGCCCGAACCACCTCAACTGGCTCCTTTCGATGTGGAGGAGCAGCGGCTCTACTCTGAGCCCCTCCCGAATGGCCGAACTTCTCACTCTATTTCTAAGGTAGAGGCCAGCCATCCTTCGGAGGAAGCCCATTTCTGCCGCTTGTATCCGCGATCTCGTTCTTTCAGTCACTCCCCACAGCTCGTGGCCATAGGTGAGGGTAGGGACGTAGATCGGCCGGTGAATTGAGAGCTTTTCTTTTACACTCAGCTCTCTCTTCACCACAACAGACTGGTACAGCGTCCGCATCACTGCAGCCGCTGCACCAATCCATCTGTCGATCTCCCGCTCCCTTCTCCCATCACTTGTGAACAAGACCCTGAGATACTTAAACTCCTCCACTTGGAGCAGGTTCTCGTCCCGGACCCAGAGGTGCTGATTCTCATTCCCACCGCTTCACACTCTGCTGCGAACCGTTCCAAGGCCAACAGTAGAAATGAAGTTTTAATGTTTTGCTATTGTTTATGCTTACTGCCACTATCTTGGATTGTAAAGTCAGGGTTGGTGGGGCTATTCTGATTATTCTCAGTGAGAAATCCAACTTGAGGAGGCATTCCATCTCAGAACTTAGGATTTCTGCTCTCCCATTTCAAATAAAATTCAGAATAAAAACGGTTCTGCTGGTGAGTCCCAGCTCCCAACTCAACTAATAGATCAAAACAAAGAGCCAGGCACTTTGCTTCTTCTGACTTTCAGCCAGTCAGGCATAGGCATGAGTCGGGGTGCGAGCAGGTTAATGACAATTATCAAAATAAACCGTGATCATGGTGCAAATGAGCTGTGCAACGATTGGTCCACTTAGGAAATCTCTTGATTTGTGCCAGCATTGTGCTCTTGTGAAGCAAAGATGCAATTTGTAAAGGCCTGGATTGTCTAGTTCATATTTTGGTTTGCGTTTCATGGTTTGTATAATTTGAGTATTTTCACCTTAAAAAAACAAAAACAAAGTAAGGTTGTTCAGTATATTAGCTCTGACCCCAACATCATCAGTACTTAATATCTGACAAAGCAAACAACAGTTATGTGTGCAAGCAATATGTCATGCTTTAACTCTGTGCCAGGATTGTGAAACAAGAAGCAGACCATGCCCAGAAAAAGTCACCTGAGAGGGCAGAGCCGGGGAGAACCAATGGAGTCGCAGAACCCCGCAGCATCGATATCTTGGAGCTACTCAGCAAAGCCAAGGAAGAATACCAGAGGGTGAGGCGGCAAACACACAGTTAACGTAACATCTGACTTATGTTATCACACGAGTATGATCACCTGATGTATAACTATAGTGTTTGACAGGATTTGAGCCCTATTTGTGGAAATTTTGACAACAAAAACAAAGTTGTGTGAATATCCATATAAGTTATTACAGTGGTAAATGACCTGGGTCTTTTTCAGGTGTGGAGTTGTCAGTTTAAGATAGAGAGAACAGTTCAATATAATCTAATGTTTTTATGTTTGTGCAATAATTGCAGTCCCAAGCAGGTGAAACAGATGTGTCCACTGAACAGACAGCAAAAGCAGCTGCCAGCACTACAGATCCCCACATCACACCGCAGCCTGAAAAGGTACAACACACACACAAAGCAATGATTTGAGCTCCAATTTTCGTTTATCTTTAAATGTTTAAAGCTTTGTCATTCTTGTCACTCCTACACATAGAAAGTGTGGAGGAGGACAGTTAGAAGGGACATGTTTTTATCCTTGTCACTCCATACATAGTTAGCATTTGGCAGCAGAGAATGCTGCAAGGAACATTGCAAACAGACACCCAAATACGTGCCTTCAATTTATGTCACAGCCATGAGTGCTGCTTGTGTTTTCTGCAGGGTTTGCATGCGGGGCTAAGATGAACTGAACAGTTTGGGGCAATCAATGTTAACTAAATGGAAAGGGAAATGGGCCATGTTGTGAATCAATCATATACCATTGTTATATTTGGATATATTATAGCCTGTGTTTCCTGATACATTTCTAAGATATTTATCACAAGCAGTGGAGCTGTGTCATCTCCATGTTTACCAGGTCTAAGGACTGTAATTTTTACAGAAAAGTCTTCTTTTCATCCCATTAGCCAGTTTTTTGTTTTTGCATTAAAATCCCAATAGTTACCCAAAAAAGCCTCTGCTTACACTGTTTGCTGTTTGTAAAGCTCAATGATGACGACAGCTTAAACAGCTAAAATAGCACCAGGAGCAGCAGAGTGTAAGCTCCAGCTGATTAGCAACGCAAAAACAAAACTTGCAGCCAACTATGTTGTCAAAATATGATAATCGTATAGCTTCCAACAAACTTTCATAATCTTACTTATTAAAGAACCTGAATGATTAATACATGATCAAAATAGTTTTTAATTCGTTTTCTGTTATTTGATTTTTCTTTTTGAGCTCCGCTGTATTTGAGGTAATTGTTTCTTTACCCAGCAGAGCTCTCACCCCGTGGTAAAGCAGATCACAGTGGAGGAGCTCTTTGGTTCGTCTCTCCCTAAGGACCCCTCTCTACCAACCATGCCCACGCAGAGCAACACTGTTTCCAGTGACCCCTCCGCTGCCTATGTCCACAAACAACCGTATCCTGCTCCACCTCCACAAAGCACTCTCCTCATTCACCAACATGCAGCCCAAGACCCTGGTTCCAACCAGAGGAATCAAGCCCCCGGTCTGCTCCCTGCTCCATATGCACTACACCCAAGTCCTGTATTCCAGTCAGTGATCCAAAGGTCAGACCCTCAGCTACACTCCTCAGTGTCCCCACTCATAGTGCCTTCAGCTGCTCCTCCTGGTACCGCAGGACCTCCAACTGCTCAAACATCCTATATGGGTCAGGACATCCTCGCCACACTCAAACCGGCAACACCTTCTGTAAATTCAGACCACCACAAACCCATCCTCGCACCTAACTTCCTGCCAAGCACATTGGTCCCACCCCACAGCTTCCGAGAGCCTATGGGAAAACCCCTTCTCCAACACGGAAAGGACGTGGATGTTTTCTCTCAGTCTCCAAATCTGATTAAACAAATATCTGTGAGTTCAGCTTTTTTTTTTTCTGGTAAATTTGAATCCAGTATTTATCTTATTTCATTTTTTGCTTTTCTTTCCTCTTTCAGGCTGTCCCCATGAGTCCAAGTCTTGCTGTTCCAGGATCAGGGGTTTCTGTGCTGCTGTCCCCCAGTGCCTTCCAGCAGTCCCTCAATAAGACACCGGCAGCAACGTCAATGGTCCCTCCTGCACCCACTGAGCCCACCTCAGCCTCTGGAGGAGCTAAAGAACCTGTAGCAGCCCACTGCAGTAAAGCAGAGCTACAGGAGACTCTGATACACCTCATTAAGGTAAAGTAGAAGCGTAAAGTATATAAAAGAAACTGTCGGCACTTCATAGCATGAGAAAAGTTCAAGCTAGTACTAATTACCCCTGTATTATAACATTATGTATAACTTTAAATATCTTTTCCACACATACAATGGAACTAATAATGGACCTTGTCTAAAATTGTTTAGTGTGTAGACAGTGGCAGATCTGAGACGCCCACAGAAGTCTTAGGTGTTCTTCCCAGAACTAAATAACCAACAATGTGCTTCCTGTGTACATAAACATGTGTGTGCCCAAAATGAATGGTCTTGTAGAATTATATTAATATGGATTATATACCGTATATAAAAAATAAATTAGCTCTTTTTTTTTTCTCATTTTCTCATGTGTGAAGCTGTTGTCCATGCATTCTCTCTAACAGCCAGCAGGGGGCGACCATTCTGGTTGCAGAAAGCTATATTAAACCATTGATGCTGTTTAATGGTTGCAAAATCCACATACTTAAGCAGTTTCTTTTTTTTTCTTCTTCTTCTTCTTCCTGCCCTGATTTTCTAGAATGACCCAGACTTCCTTGGTGCCATTCATGATGCTTACCTGCAGAGCCTATCCAAGGACTTTGGCAACATAAAACTATAGTCCTACTTCATCCATCACCACTCTTTTAGTGCTCCGACCTCATCAGGATCAATAAAGATACACACAATTAATGGAGAAGTTAAAAAAAAAAAGAAAAAGTGGAGCAAACAGGTTTTCAACACACTGTTCACCCAAAAACCCTTCAAAACTAGTCTGTGTGCTAAAGGTTATTACAGCATGCACCGCACCATCTAACCATCTGTTCCTGATGCTGAATACTCGTTTTGGATCTATCTTTTGTCAAAATCTATGAAAAGCAGAACTACTGTGGGAAAGACTAATGAGATAAATTTTCCCAGTTAAATCTTGATGTATGTTTTGTTTGTTTTTTTGGGTTTTTTTGTTTTTTTTTTCCTTTTGAACTTTCTGAATGTGGTCAAACTTTATGGTTGGATAAAGTTTAGCTGTTGGTGTTTTTGTTTTGTTTTCTCTGGAGGACAGAACCACAGTGGAGCTTTGGGAACCTCAAACCTGCTGACTCTCAGGCAGATAGTTTTGCAGCTGTACGAATCACAGGTGCTGCTTCTCTTACTCATCACGTGTTTGGTGTTCTCACCACGAGCACACTTATACTGCGACTACTTGTGATGAGAAAGGCCTCTGTGCTGGGGACCTGAGCTATCCTGCTATGTGGCGTTTAAGCAGAACCAATCTTTCCCCCCGTTTTGTTGTTTGTTTTTTTTTACCTTCTACGTTTTGAAGCTGAAGAAGATGCTGAGCAGCCATTCCAGGCGTTTTGTGTTTGGCAGGCGTTTGTTGAGGAAGTTTTAAGCTCTCGTCCAGTGAAGATGAATAACTTCTATCATTGTTTGGAGAAGAAGCACTTGCAGCCAAGAACTCAAACTAATCACCTATCCCTCTCAGCTGCTTTTATAATGTTACAGACGGTGATATGTTTATGACTCAGAAACGAGCTCCTTTGCTACCTTTGGTTTTTCTACAAGTCTCCTTACCCTTGCTTTGTCTACGTCCTTCCCCTTCTTTGTGCTGTCATCTCTCCTCCACCAGCTGATCTTGCAGTCGTGGATGTTCTCGGAGGGGAATGTGCAATAGGCGACAGTCGCAAAGCCTTTAGGGATACCAGCATTTTGGGATATCTTAGTCTGCTACTACAGAGCCTTTTGGGGTCTGCAAGTGATTTATGTTTCGAGTATTAAGAGAAAAAGGAAAAACCAAAGTAGCAAATTTCGATTTCTGTTTCTTTTCGATCCTTTTAGCAGTAAAATGCTTAAACAGGTGGAAACCAATGTGCTTTTGATAGCTTCAAACAAGCTGAGTTGCTACATTTACCCAGACTAACGCTGAAAACTTTAAACTACCTCTAGGCCCATCTACA
>NW_024582421.1:1813095-1814586 GCF_018398535.1 Haplochromis burtoni
CCCCCAAGTATGTTTTTCCAAGCTGCAGTCAATAAGTTGAAGATGAAATAAACTCGGGTGTTTTTTGCAGTAAAAGGCTACTGCAGCACGTCCCCATAAACCCTGCAGACTGCAGTGGAAGCAGGAGTAAACACGTCCGTTTTCTTCGTGTACACCACTGAGTGGCTGCTGTTTGTGAGCAAAGAAAAAGAATAAATGTACGTCATGAAATCTGAGATCTAAAAAATATATATATCAATGAATTTTCACACAAAAATTTCAGCATATTCAAACTATTAAAGTTGTCTATTTATACAAAAAAGGAAGAAAAAAATTATGTAAATGCATGAAAATATTAGAGGGTTTTCTGACCAGTGGTACAGTGATGTTCAGTAGTTGGGCCATTAATCCAGTTACTTAAACAACCAGTATACAAAGTCACTAATATCCAAACAGTGTATTTTTTTAATATTTGTGAGCAACAAGAAGAGCAGAGATTATTGCTTTGTATATATTTTTTTTTATTTTGCGGCATGAATTCTTGCCTCGATTGTGACATCACAGCTTGGTATTTAATATTTGAAGTTGTCTTTCTCATGCTTGCAGTACTTTTTTGTAAGTTTATTTTGTTTTTTTGTAATTTGGAAAAGTTTAAATTTCAAATGTGAAATAACGTCCGCATCCAGGGAGCAAATGGGATCGTTTGTTCATTTCATTACCATGTAAAAACTCATTTTTCATGTCAGATGGTTTTGCCAACACATTTTCTTTGTTTTTCTCTGCATGTGTTGGTTAAATAAAGAATAATTGAAATGTTAGAGATTGTTTTTAATCCCGGTCACATATTTAAGATTTTAAGGTAATTTTACACGTCGGTCTAATTTATCTTATTGGCCCATCATGTGGTTTTGAGAGTTTTTGCAAATAACACAAATTTTTCTAAGATTGATGTTATTGTGCGTAATTTGAATATTTTGTGATATTAAAGATTTGAAAGTAATTGTTTGCTCTTGTTTTCTGCTTGGAGGAGTCAATGTTTTGGTGAGCAGTGCGAAGCTTCAGAACTTAAAGAGGAGTGTGATTATTAGAATAGAAATTTGAGCCTCTTAACAAATTATTATTAAAATTATTATGCATATTTCTAATTAAGCCCAAGTTTATAAAGACAATCATAACTAAGAGATCTGTCTTGAATGGTGCAGTCTTGTCTTTGACCACCAGATGTCACTAGTTGCTTACTTTAAACCCGCACCTACCCCACAGTAATTGTCACAGCCAACATCAAATTGTAATTAGTTGGTATCCGGTACGTACAAGGTTGTATTTCTTCAGATAACTTAATCGGGTAGTAGTTCCGGGTTTAAATGACAAATTGAATGCTGCTTCTTTTATTATTATTATTATTTTTAAATAAACTTACACGGCTCGCTTTTTCTCTTTTACTTACCAGATCATCTGCAGGCAACAAAAGAAGATTCTTCAAGAACACCAAAGAGGAAATTGGGGGGGGGG
>NW_024582421.1:1814606-1816901 GCF_018398535.1 Haplochromis burtoni
GGAAGGAAAACTGTCACACTAAATCAAACGTTGTGCAGACCTTACCTGAATGCTTGTATGTCTCCTTCATTAGGAACTGGGTGGTGATCTCTTCAGTCTTCATTCTGTAAATGTTTTACACCAGAATACCCTCTCCTCTGATCATGACCCGAAAAAGCCCACTGCTCTTTCTTAAAGAGGTGTTATACGGTTCTTCAGTCTTTACACGTGGCATCAGTCACACATTACTGAAAGAGCTTCATTTTTTATTATCTTCATAGTATCACAACACGAGCCCAAATGTCAGCGCCTTAAGCTCCTGTTCAAATGTCAAGGCTTAGTGGTGATGTTGGTCGAAGCTGTGTAAGAATGTGGACAGCAATGCTGCAGCAACAAGGAAAGTCCATTTGTATAAAATGAGAGCATTGGGGTCTATTTATAGAGCGGTGTGAACGCATTTTGCAGCCTGTATGGATGCATGAGATGAAACTCCTCAGTGCAACTTCACGATAAATAAATAAAACTTTCCCACTGTTTAAAAAATGACGAATACAAACATCTGTCAGTATAAACTGATCTCGATGTGCATCACTTATTTTATATTATAATATATATTTCATATATAATGTGCTCCCACTTTTTTGCACGCATTGTTTTGGTTTGCATAGTTGCTGTCTGTTCTTACAGAGCGTGGAAATGCTGCATCTGAGCGTCCCTGATCAGAGTCTGTGTGCCGGCTTGCTGTGAGCGTTTACCCGCGCGTGTGGCCTTGGTTTTAGTCCAAAGCCTTCCTACTGTCGGTTCATGCGACAGTTTGGACTAACTGCAGGCTTCGTTTGGCCCTAGATTAGCCATATTCATAGGCTTCGCTTGCAAACACGCCCCCTCCCTCCCGCCCTCTGTCTCTGTGGTTAAACAGCGTTATCTCTTTTTAACCCCTGCCATCGTCCGCTGCGCTCTCCTCGCCTTTATTCTCAGAACAGTAGACCGGGGGGAACTTTTAACTCTTTTAACTCTATTTTACCGGCTTGCGTGTGAGTGAGTGTGCTTCTCTTCGGTTCACCGGCCAGATGGAGGACTATCATAAACCGGACCAGCAGACGGTGCAGGCGCTCAGGAACATCGCCACCCGACTCCGGATCAACTCCATCAAGGCGACAACTGCAGCGGGCAGCGGGTAAGATGGTTAAACCGAGCAGGAGACGCGTGACAGCAGAAAACGTGGTTTTATGCACGTTTTATCCGTTTAAATATCGATGTGTGATTTCTTTCATTTATGAGGACCTGCTTCAGGGAAGCGCATCGTAATTACAGATGAACTGGTCGCAGAACACAGTAACGTCTGTTTTAACGTGTAAAATAGTCAAACTGTGTGTTTAAAATATTGTAGATGCACCATATGAAAATCTGTCTCTGTGTGTGACGTGTCTAAACTTTTTTAAGCATTTCAGTTGTTTACCTGTGCGTATAGTTAGTTTTATACCAGAGTCTGTGCGCAATTTACGCAAAAGCAAGGGCGGTTGGGCAAGTTCATGTACATACATGCTGCGAGCAATATCCTGACCGAAAATATAGTCTTAATATATTTAATAATATGTTGTGCCCCTTCAAAATAATAAAACATGTTTATTATTTTGAAGGGGATCGAGCTTGCTGCAGGTGCACTGGTGTTCCACTCTTGTCCTCCGAGATCACTTACGCAACACACACATACAACTCACGCCGGACAGTTGTTTTATGTGGCCATTGCTACGGCTCATGGGTCGATGTGTTGTGCGGCAGCAGAGAGACGCTCAGTGCGCAAACATGCTTCTGCAGCGCCTGCGTGACCCGACGGAAACGGTTAAGAGGCAAAAGCGAATAACAACGTCCAGTGTGCACTTTCTAAGTCGCGATGACAAATATGCTGTCATGATAGAAAATACAATGACCTGGAAAATAAATCGGACTTTTCATTATTGGTGACTCTTTTTTTTTTTTTTTTTTTTTAAATTTTATCGAGAAATAAATAAATTGTTTCTTTTCTTTTGTTCTCGGTTCTTGCTGTTCTTCAATGATTTGCTTCCAACATGAAGCTCCTCTCTTTCCAGTGGAGATGCTTCCAAATCCATCCATCACTTTTGGTTCGAATTCCCTTTTTAGCTTAAAGACATCAAACACTTACAGACTTTTTTTTATATATAACGTGTGCTGCACCAATCACTCACCCTTTTCCTTGTTCTTTTTTCTTTCTTTCTTTCTTTCTTTCTTTCTTTCTTTCTTTCTTTCTTTCTTTCTTTCTTTCTTTCTTTCTTTCTTTCTTTCTTTCTTTCTTTC
>NW_024582421.1:1816921-1869137 GCF_018398535.1 Haplochromis burtoni
TCTTTCTTTCTTTCTTTCTTTCTTTCTTTCTTTCTTTCTTTCTTTCTTTCTTTCTTTCTTTCTTTCTTTCTTTCTTTCTTTCTTTCTTTTTAATTATCTCATTACATTTTTCATTTCAGGGTATTTAAAAAAAGAAGCTTTAGTGAGGTATTTTTGGCATGCCGCTTGGAAAATGACGTTGAGAATAACATACAAGAAAAACAATCTTCTGACTTATTTTGTGTTAAATGGTCATGATTTTAACAGTTAGTGAGTTACACATTGAATGGTTTGTACTATGTGCGCCCAGAGGACTGAAGGAGCAGTGTAGGAGCTATTGTATATGTGCTTACTGTTGTGTGACCTTGATGATAGTGTGGCCTTACATAACTCCCCAAATACTGATGGTCTGGCTTTAATTAACCCACCGAATGTGCACTGACGGGATGAACCGGACAGTTAAACTCAATTTCTAATGTCATTTTGCCTCTGCACCTATTTTGTTGCAGTCACCCCACATCATGCAGCAGCGTGGCCGAGATCATGTCCGTGCTTTTCTTTCATTCCATGAAATACCGACCCGAAGACCCACGTAACCCCAACAATGACCGGTTTGTCCTCTCTAAGGTAATGCGCACACATCCATAATGGTTGAAGACGTTTTCAAAAGCATCAACACACAGAGTCAAATAATATGCATGTGCTCTAGTGTATATATATATGATTTTTATATAGTATGTGTCTAAATAACTCACTCATATAAGGCTCTAGCATATATATATCACAATGCTACAAAATTAGTGCAGTCATCTGTGTTCCCTCTGTTCAGTTATCTGATCAATGAGCTCTGAAAACTTTGCCTCCTCAGGGTCATGCAGCCCCGGTGCTGTATGCTGTGTGGGCAGAGACGGGCTACCTGAAGGAGAATGAGCTTCTCAACCTCCGCAAGGTCGACTCAATCCTGGAGGGACACCCTGTGCCGGTGAGGCAACATTGAAACCTGCAAGAAGTTTAAGACTTTGAGAGTCACTACCATGAATCAGGAATATTTTAAAACCTTTATGCTGCCTTTCATGGTTTCCTTTCATGCTTTCTTTGGAGTTGAGAGAGAAGTATTTGTCGTGTTTTCACACTGAAGTTGATGTTTCACACTGCACTAAACACACACGAACAGAGTGAGATATATTGAAAAGTTAAGTAAAATCTTATATATGTTATGCTTCCCGACTTTTCTGTTAAATACTGCATAGTTTATGGACAAGTGTTTGTGAATAGGAACATTACAGTATCCTTGCTGCACACGAGACGTGGACACGCTTCCACAGATAACAGCAAAGCATCTGTAGGCAGAGACAGCGAGACAACGCTGCGCCTGTGTGACAGAGATGCTTTGTCGTCTGCTGCAAACATCAGTGACACTTTGTCCACATTAACCCAGAAATTGGCGCACTGTAACATCCAGACCATAGCTGCTGTTCCAACAGTTCCACTGCTGCTGCTTTTATGATCCATTTAGAAATGAAAAACAATCCATCTGCTGTTGCTTGCTTAGCTCGAGCTGGAGTGAGTAATGTGCATCTTTTTTATGTGTGCGTGGATGCAGAAGCAGCAGTTTGTGGATGTGGCCACGGGATCTCTTGGTCAGGGGCTGGGAGCCGCGTGTGGAATGGCTTACACTGGAAAATTCTTTGACAAGGCCAGGTAACACAAACAAAGTCACACTCACGCGTATAAACACAATCATTTTGGTGGGGGGCGTGCACATTTCTGCAGAAGTGCAGCAGCCCAGTTTGCATCTGCAAACATTAAGATGGACTGTATGAAATTATGCATGACATAATGTACGCTGCAGCGAGCTGCACAGACATGTGACATTTCTGCCTGGAGCTTGGGAATAAAACGCTCTCTGACAGGCTTGGTCTGTGCTGACATTTAGGCAGTCACTTAGAGCTTATGAGAGGCGACCTTCATCCTGTTTTACCTTCACATCAGGATTAATGGGGCTGGATGAAATCAGTGGCAGTGAGCTCAGAGTTGAATGCATGTAAAAAGTTTTATGTTTGTTAAAACAGTGTACTATTTTTTTTCAATTTCTTTCAACATTATTCTTCACAATTCAAATGTAGTTTCATCTCAGTGTTTTGACAGCAATGCAGCTCCTACTCAGCTGAATTTCAGCTGATTGAACTCGCTCCACGTTTGTCTCCTTTGTTCTTGCGTGGTCTGGAAAATACCCGGCCGTTTCTGTCTGACAATAGATGTTTAGAGCCGTGTAGCCTGTAGCATGCTGGATTCACGTTTTCAAAATTTGTTATGATTTTCTATTTATTGTTTTTACGCATCCGAGCTGAAACCTGACTTTCAGGATGATATTTGGTACATTTGATTGCGAGCCGAGCAGAATGTGATTGCTTGAAAGGCAGCTTTGGGTTTTTTTTTTTTTTGCTGTTTTGCAGGGAGTGCTGCACTTGCACTCTGTGTTGGCTGTCCTTCATATCTCTCTCACTCTCTTTGCATTCTATGTGCACTCAATTATTTCTGCTCTAATAATCACACACGCAAAAGCACAGTTCTCCCTCATCTTCCTGCCTCACCCATTTCCCTCACCACCTCTTAAAAAAATGATGAAATCTTATATTGTGCTGCTATCTACCTGGGCTCCACTGTGCATTCAGACAATAATAATGCATGGACCATGTGTGTTTGCATGGTGCATGCAGTAACAACACACATAACAACAACTACTGGCTGCCGGCTGCATCACTGGTTTCATAATATGATCTGAGCCCAGAACCTTTGAATAGCAACTGCATCAATGCCACTTGTGGATATTCTCACACAATAACCTGCAGGATCAAGTAAGGAAAGCATGTGTGTGAGAGGTATCACCTTGTCTAAGTCTGTTATTCACACCTACAAACACTGGATGAAGGAAGGTGTAACACACACACCTTCTAAGGGAATCCAACTACAGGAGTAAAGGGATTACTCCTGTAGTTGGACCACTTATATTACTTGCAGACTACTGTGAACACGAGCGGATATGTGTGTCTTAGAATATGTTTCGATGATCACCACCTGGAGCTTTTATCACTGAGTTTTACATTTTTGACCCCCTGTTTGAGGACTCTCGAGGCTGTTTGTTTTGGGTCATTGTCATATTTCAGCGTTAGTTTGGAAATGCAGACTACCTCCCTGATGTTGTGTAATTCACAACAATCTATCTCGTGTTAACTGAGAAATAAACATACAGACAGTTGATTACATAATTTCAAGGAAAGATGCACTACAGAATAGCATGTGATTCGGTTATGTTCAAAGATTTTGTAACATTTCATCAAGGTTAATAAACAGCTTTTTGCTCTTTCTTTCTTTGTATTACTGTAGGGTCTTTACCTTACAATATAAAGCACCTTGAACTAACTGTTATTGTGTTTGAATTTAAATTTGAATACTATCCGTTTATACGCTTTATTGGTTTTTCCGTTGTCCTTTCCCTTCAATCTAAAGTCTCTACCTCTTTTCTCTCCAGTCCCACCTCTGTGGAATTCCCCTCTTCTTCCTTTCTTTGTGTGTCGTGTGGTTTTTTTGGGTTTTTTCCTCTGTGGTCGGAGTTGGAATGCGTGGTGTAATTCGCCGTGTCTCGGCCTATCTTCCAGTTTTAATGAGAACGTGTCTATTTGACTGGAAAGCTGTCAGGAGTTGTTACGCCACAGAAGCAGCTACTGAGGATGATCAGAGCGTGGTGGGGATAAGGATTGGGGGAGGGATCTGTTTTTGTCTGTCTGTGTGTTTAGGTGTCATGGTCAGCTGTGACATCATGCCCCATAGGGGGGCATCAGATGATGGGAGGACGTGAAAGGACAGGAAAACGGAGCTGATATGAAAAATAACTAATTTCTCTTTCCCCGTCTCTGTTTGTAGCTATCGGGTGTTCTGCCTGTTGGGTGACGGAGAGCTGTCAGAAGGCTCGGTGTGGGAGGCCATGGCCTTCGCCTCATACTACCAGCTAGACAACTTGGTAGCCATCTTGGACATTAACCGACTGGGTCAGAGTGACCCGACTCCCCTGCAGCACCATGTGGAGAAATACCAGCGGCGCTGCGAGTCCTTTGGGTGAGCCAGGGGGAAGTCAAAAACTATCTGAGTGGGTTATTTAGTGCTTCAGTAGCTGCTTAAGGAGTCATTCCAAGAACAGTTAAACAAACTCAGCTTCAGTCATTTATTTATAAAATAAGATGCACCTGTTCTTTAATTAATATGTAAGATTTGCTGCTCAAAATTAGTTTTTTATATTTTGACTCGCGCATAAGCACATGTAATGTTTGACTTGTCTGTTTCCCCAGCTGGCACGCCATTATAGTAGATGGCCACAGTGTGGAGGAGTTGTGTAAGGTGCTGAGTCAACCACGCCACCAGCCACTTGCCATTATCGCCAAGACCATCAAGGGCAAGGGCATCCCAGGTATAGCAACTATGCAGACAGTGGTTCAGAGTGCTCAAATATCAGTATTTTGTACTGTAATGAGCACCAGTTTCCTCTTCCTACTGAATAAATAAAGGTTGTTTAATCATTCCTTAAAGCATGCAGATAAATTGTTAAGTTTTACTGCTTAACATTTAAGATGTTTTTAAAAAGTGCTCTAAAATCCTTTTTTTTTTTAAAGACTGGGTAAAATGTGGCATCTGACTGGGAATATTAGATCTGTCTGAAGTTTTCTGAACTGCCCCAAGCACCCACTGTGAGTGCACAGAGGCCATAATCCAGGTAGCGCTTCGGTGCTTTAGCTGCTGCTGCTCCATAATCCCTCAGAATGTGTAGGATACACTCCCTACAACAGCCCATTGTACTTGTGTTGTGATAAGCTAAGTTGGAGTGTGTGCGACCGACCGCATGTGTTTGTTGGGGAGAAAGAGACGGTTGTTATAAGAGGGTCTTTGTGTACAGAAGAGTGGACCAGAAATCTTCAGTGTTGTTGCAACCCTGTGGCCTCTTGGCCTTAACCCTTGACCTCTGCTACAGGCTGATGTGACCCACTGGTGTGGAACATTGTTATGAGTGTGACAGCATGTGCACCTGCATGAATGTGGAAGGCATACGCTTGCAAGACGTGGACAAATTGGTTCCGTTAAAGAAAGAAAACTGAACAATGGTCGCTTAAATAACTTGAAACTGACAAAAGTAACAATAAATAGAAATGTACTGAAAATTAACACATTTAAAAGGTCAAGGTACGTCAGTGTCAGGTAACACCGTTCTTTGCTGTCTGAGCTAAAGTGGTTTTAATGAAAGTTGACCGAGGAGGACACCACTGCTGAAAACAAATCATTTGTAATTTGTCAAAATGCGTATTAATGAGTCATGAAATTTCAAGACTATGGCGGCATGAGCCAAATGTGCTGCCCAGCATCAGGTAGCTTATGGATTCTCTGACAGGATAATGAACCAAATCACTCAGCCGAAAAGACCCAGTGTTCTGAAGTGACCCAAAACCTGCTGAACATCTGTTGAAGATGCAATGCAATGCAAAGCGATGCAATTTTTGTGAGTCTTTAAGACTTCAACAGTGTGTTTTTCCCTAAATAAATAAATTGCATTTTTATGTTGGGTTCATGCATGATTAGCCCAGTGCTGACCTATCCGGCGTGTACCCTACCTTGAGGGTCTTGTGACAAGAAGAAGAAGATGGATAGATCAAAATATTTAAATGTTAAACTTTGATTAGGTGTTTGAAAGATCACTTGCTTCTTTTGGTCAAAAGAATAGATGTTCAGCGGATACTTGGGCGCGTCTGTGTCTTTCAGCGGCTGAGGATAAAATGGGCTGGCATGGTAAACCCCTGCCCAAGGACATGGCAGAGAGCGTGATCAAGGAGCTGCAGAACCGTATCATCAACTGCAACAAGCGCCTCTATCCTGCTCCCCCCAATGAGGACACATCCCCTGTTAGCCTCCGCAACATCCGCATGCCGAGTGCACCCAGCTACAAACCTGGAGATAAGGTAGGATCAGTGGTAGCAGACAATCCACCCTCACTTGTCTTTAAAAGTCATTTTTACCTGTTCATAACATTAGATCAAAGAAGTAAATAAAATCTTTTTTCTATTTTTTTAAATAAAAACTTGAGCCGAGCGTACTTTATTGAATCTGTTTTCTCCCCGTGTGATCAGATCGCTACAAGGAAGGCGTACGGCATAGCTCTGGCCAAGCTGGGGCGTTACAACGAGCGAGTGGTGGTTCTGGATGGAGACACCAAGAACTCCACCTTCTCTGAGCTCTTTAAAAATGAACACCCCAACCGTTACGTGGAATGCTACATTGCAGAGCAAAACATGGTGAGGATGGTTCACAGCAAGAGAGCTGGAGAAAGTTTCACAGGTGAAGCTAAAGTGTGAAGAAGTATGAGAAGGCCAGCACGTTACTAAAACAAAATAGACTAAAGATTCAAACGCTGCTGTATAGAGTGGTAAAAGATGTCCATCAGCACCTGACTGAAGCTATAACATGCACACAAAGTGTTTTGCATAAGGTTTTTCCACTTATCTTTTATTTTCCATTGGGGCACAGTTTGCTTACCAGATGTTTTTGATGTCCTTCGAGGAGCCTTAACGTCAAACGTCCAATGTTTACTGTTCCTGATCATTATCAACCATTTCTTGGATCCTTCCAGGAAACAATTTTCACCAGTTTTCTTAATGAAGAAATGCATCATCGTAATGCAACGTAATATTCAGTATACTCTGTAGCACCTTCACAAAGGTGATGACCTATGCTGCATCTATGCTAGCAGCTCTGTGAGACTCTACTTTATTCACACTAATTACAAAGTGTATTGGAAACTGTAACTATATAGTGCTCGACTTCTTTAAAGCAAAAAAACAAACAAAACATAGATATAAAATATGCTGAACTGCATTACTTTCTTAACGCCTCTCATCTCTCCTGCAGGTGAGCGTGGCGATTGGTTGTGCTGTACGAGACCGTAACGTGGTGTTCGCCAGCACCTTCGCCACCTTCTTTACCCGCGCTTATGACCAGCTCCGCATGGCCGCCATCTCCGAGAGTAACATCAACCTCTGTGGCTCCCACTGCGGTGTCTCCATCGGTCAGTTACCATCTTCCCTTTTGTGTTATGTCTTCACCGTTGTGAAGAGTGCACAGCATTTGGTTTATTATCATTTCACACCCCACAGTTAATACTGAAAGGACAGATTCCACTGAGCAAACCAGTCACAGCAGCCATATTTTTCTCAAGTTTAGTTTGGGACACTTTTGATTTTGGATCGAATCTGCCCACTGAATCCTCATTGGACTTGTAGTGGTGAAAAATATGAAGTTACTGTTTTTGCATGTTGCTCCTGTTCCAGTATCGCGGCACTGGTTTGAAGCTCTCTTCCTTTTTTAATTGGTTTTGATCCCCATAAATACTAAACCTTTGCTTCCATCTTCCTGTGTGTTATTGTGTTGTTCACATTCTCTCCTGGTATCAGCACTCCTCCTGTCCTTCCTCTCTGTCTCTGCGTCATGGAGGTGATGACAGAGCAGACTGAATCTCTGTCACCTCTTCCTCCCCCTCCTCTTTCTTCTTCTCCTCCTCCTCTTCAGGTACACTGCATGTCCACCTTTGCAGACTGAATGACATTGTCTGTTTCTTGTTGCTGAGGTGTGTGTTTGTGCATATTTAGGTGAGGATGGACCCTCTCAGATGGGTCTGGAGGATCTGGCCATGTTCAGAGCCATTCCTGCAGCTACTGTCTTCTACCCAAGTGACGGTGTTTCCACTGAGAAAGCTGTGGAGCTTGCCGCCAACACAAAGGTACTCGTAATGATTTTTGATAACAGGAAAAAGAAAGAAAAATATGAAGTACTTAAGATTATGTATGTTAAAAGCAACGATTCATTTTGATGCTTTCTGATTTGTTCTAGGGTTTGTGTTTTATCCGGACAAGCCGCCCAGAGAACAACATCATTTACAACTGCAACGAAGACTTCCATGTCGGACAGGCTAAGGTTTGTTGCTGCATTTTAATCAAAATGTTGCTCTATGCTCTAATTAAAATCTGTTTATTGTTCTAATTTTGCTGATCTGTTTAGACTCTGTGCACATTTTCTTCTGGAGTAGAAACAAACAAAGACAAATGTAGAGTTTCCCTTCGCATACAGGTTGTATATAAAACCAATGATGATTATGTGACTGTGGTTGGAGCGGGAGTGACCCTCCATGAGGCTCTGTCTGCTGCTGAAATGCTGAAGAAAGGTATGAAGAAATAAAAAAAAAAAAGATAAAGCTGACCTGTGATATAAAACCGTGCAAAAACTATTTTTCTTTTTGTAATTACATTTTTAAAGACACTGTTTCATATTCAACTTCCTCTTTTGCCGTTCAGAGAGAATAAACATTCGTGTGATCGATCCATTCACCATCAAACCCCTGGACTCCAAGACCATCATCGACAATGCCAGAGCCACCAGAGGACGCATTATCACAGTGGAGGACCACTACTATGAAGGTGAGGAGTCTGCACAGCGCCCCCAAGTGAAAATGAACGAATTCTGTATATAAAAGATGGCCAGAAGCTCTGTGTTGAAAATAAAAAGCAAGCGCAATAAACCTGGTCTATTAGCCAGCAGGGGGCACCATCTCTGTGTGGGAAAACGATGCTAAGGAGTCTGCGAAGAAGAAAAATGATTGCTGCTTACTTCATTTAGGAGCACAGTAAAAGTTTTCATGATCGGTTTGTTGTCTGAACTACTGGTTCAGTGTATTTTTTAATGCAGCATGAGATTCATTTTGTTGTTTTTGGGGGGGAGGGTTCCGTTTAAAGTCAAATAGACAATAAAGTGGGTATCATATAGGGTGTGGGCTCCTGGTGTCTGGCACGTTTCTCAGCCAGGTCTGCCTCACACTCACCCGGGGATGCTCAGGATGTCTTCTGAACATCTCCAGGTGAGGTGTTATAGGCATGCTCTACTGAGAGGGGACACCGGGACACAGAGACATCACACCTCTTGCTCGCCTTCCCCACAGAAGAGCTGGAGGAAGAAAAGATTTGTCAGTGGAAGGTCTGGCAACACTGCCTGGGCTGCTGGCTGGCTGGTTGGATGGAAACGGCAAACATGTCAAAGCCAAGGATTAAAAAATGAATGGGTATCACAATGGTTACATCAATCTATTAAAGACGGTCTACAGAAAATAATTTCAAGACAACAAAATAATTTAGGGGCAGGACTCTCTCTCTGTATACTCTCTAATGGTTTCCTGACCTCACTACCGTCCTGTCAATAAAGGCTAAAAGCCAAAACTAAATACATTAAAACAAAAAAACACAACTTAATCCAAGAAGTTGTATATTTTCTTCTACACAAAATTGGAAAAAAAGAAATTTGTAAATCTAAACGAGTATCTGAATTTAAAATTAGTTTGCAAGGTGTTGCAATAAAACTTCTATATGTAGAATATTTATTATTATATCTAAAATATGCTGATTATTTTTTGACCGTTTTATATTCCTGTTTGGTCAAAGTCACATTAGTCTGGCAGCAGCAGGAGAGATTTAAGTAACAGGCATACGAGGGATTGTTATGCAGCTGCTTGCGTGTCTGCGCTGCTTGTGTATCAACTCATGAATAAAAAAGCCCTGAGCAGCTAAGGACAGACGTCTGTGTACAGACGGAGAAGCTCTTAGGTGGAGAGAGAAGAAGGCCCTGAGGAAGGGAGGAAAAGATAGAAGTATGGGATACGGAACGTCACAGAGAACTAAGGTGCATGTTGTAGCGGTAAAGAGAGAGGCGTACGCTAAGGAAAATGTAAAACAGATATTTTTTAAAAATGTTTGTTGGGGGGAGGGAGGGAGGACAGAGGGTGGAAGTGGAAGAGCCTGTCAGGATTTCTTAATTTCATCTACGGCCTTTGGGCTCTCAGTGACCTACATACAGTACCAGCATGGCAAAAAATAAAAAATAAACAAGCATCCAATTTTTGCTTTTTCCTTTGTCTCCTCTCAGCCACTGTGTGTGTTTCTGTGAGCCTAAATTTAGCGGTTTGTTTTTCCTTCTTTGAGAGAGCTTCTGTCTGTGAAAGAGACAGCACCCATTTCATTGCACACACTTTAAAATTCAGATATATATAATAGGTTGTATGCAACTTGAAATCTTAAAGATTGTGGCCTGTCCAGGTAGGCCAGAGATGTTTTAGTTCAATAAAGTGCAGTGACTTTTTCCGTCAGGTACCTCTTAATGGCCAGCATAAAAAAGGAAGCAACTGCATGTATTACTTACACACCTGACTATATTCAGCCTTCAGATCGCATTCCTAAAGGGGATGAACGTGTGACAGGAGAGGAGTGAGAAAACAGAGGGAGGGTGGCGCCAGTCCTGTCAGCACACATTACATCTCTGCTGAGCGTAATCGCTCATGGAGGTGTAGATAGATTAAATATGACAGAAGGGTGAAAGACACTCGGAAAGATGGCGAGCAACTTAGAAACTTGATATTTGGACGAACTACCCGTTAATCGATAGTCTTGTCTGCTCTGTATTCTGATTCCTCAGGTGGTCTAGGTGAAGCAGTGTGTTCGGCGGTGGTGAATGAGACCGGCTTCACCGTCCACCGCCTGGCAGTCTCCCAAGTGCCCCGGAGCGGTAAGCCCCACGAGCTACTCCGAATCTTTGGCATAGACCGTGACGGCATCGCTCAAGCGGTCCGTAAGATGCTCAGCAGCTCAGCCAACGCCAAGTAGGAAGGCTGCAGGAGTGACAGCAGCGGGAACAACATGGTAACTGACTCCGTGGTTAACCGGTTACCTCCACGGAGGCACCAAACAAACAAAGTAAACCAACATGGGGGGAGGGATAGCACGACTGGCCCACTCACGCTCTCCTCCTCATAAACCAATTGGAGGCATTCGTTTAAAGCAAAACAAAAAAAAGAAGGTAACATGATTTCTCTCTGTCATCAATGTTGTCTGACACCCCCGCCCCAGAATTTTACCCTATCACTTTGTGAGTTCAGTAAACACACTTCCTACCCCTTAAACTCACCCATCCCCACACCTCCACCCTCTAGTTCCTTCCTACCTCTCAGAGAAAGTTCTGGTGCTGCTGTAGTGTCTCAGTGAAAGCAGTGAACGTGGTTTGGAGTGACGTCAAGTCTTTATCGTTTTTTCTGTGGAACCCCCTCTCACTTCTTGGGCTCAGCGATATGAGCGTCTGCACCCAGTACAACTTTGTAAAGTCCCACCCGACATGAGCAAAGCAGGGTGTGGGGAAACTCTGGTTTGGTCTGTTTTGAGCACTGACTGTTTTTAACCTGTTTTGACTTGGATAGGACTGTTTCACACCAATAAAGGGATGGTTACTTCACGGTACTTGTGTCTGAGGTCTTTCTTGAGGGTTTCGGTGATGGCACGAAGCAGGCATCACAAGCATATTTTAAGTTTGAAGTAAAAATCCTCCTGTTTTCTTATCTGCAAGTGGCAAATTCAATCACACAGTGAAGTATTTCAAGCCAACTAGTGTGACCAATAAATGCAGAAATATCAGGTTAATAAATGGAATAGAGTCAATTATTTCAGATGGATTGATGTCGCTAAGCAGGATTTTGTGTCCATCTGTCTGAACTCTCACTGTCTGATTCAGTTTCCCAAATTGCCCTGCAATGATGCTTTGTATTAAACATAATATGAGGAAAAAAACAGGATCTCAGTATTGGTCTTACTCCTGTCCTGTCTAAATTTGTTCTTCTTTCACTTCTCTTTCCCCTCTTCCTGTTAAAAAGGAGTTCTTCCTTCCCACTGTCACCAAGTGCCTTTTCATATGGGATCAGGAATTGCTGGGTCTTTCTGAGACTGTTGTGATTTAGTGCTTTATTAAAGTGAATTACCATCACTGTCATACTTTAATACAAGAAAACCATCATTAATTTTATTAGCAATAGCCCTGCTGTTACTGCTATGAAAATGTATTTTCTGTTTAAGTTTGTATGTGCGTTAATTTGCTGAATAGTGGTCACTGTGGCCTCAAGCAATCAAATAATTGCTTTAAACTAAATCTTTCAATTATGAAGCAGTCAAATTAAAGTGTTCTGGTGACTGGCTGTAGGATCACACAAGCACACAGCTACTGTGTATCATCTATATTTAATGTGCGTTAATAATTTAACAGCCCATTGAAAGATTTAAGCTGGCTGGCTTATATATGTACAAGATGACAGATTAAAGGAAAAATGTGGTGTTTCCCCAGAACAGCTTTGGGTTGATTCTACAAGACTACTGGAGTGATGGAGCATCAGCGTCATCTAATGTGACGTGAGGATGTGTCGCATGTTTTCATGCTTCTTAAAGCATTAGATAAGCCATTTGCCCTATGGATGAGGGTGAAGAGAGCGCTCCTATTATGGGGTTGTTGATTTGTGGTGAGTTTATCCTCTAAGTGGACCTAAACCATGGCAGAAAAATGCAGCCCACAGCATAAAGGAACTATCAGAGTGCGGCTGCCAAACATTTGGGGGTTTTTTTGTTGCATGAGATATTGTTAGATGCTTATATAACATATAGAAGTACGTTTTTTATAAACTTAATTCAGATTTACCCATAACTGTAATAAAGTCATTAAACTATGAAATTTAGATTGTAAGAAAGATTAAGCAGCAGCTGAGCATTAACACTGGATGACACGCAGACAACAAAGATTTAATTTAGCCTTCTTGAAAAAAAACCCATCTCAATGCACAGCTGGCTGCTGGCAGAGCCCGCGGGCACGCCACTGCAACCCCCTCTGACCTCTGCTCCATAGCTGCTGGGTGACCTCTCGTTTGGGGCTCTACTCAGCTTTTCCCAGGAGGGTGGCACGGTTCCCCCCCTTTTGGTGGTCCTCCTCGGGTCCTTGTACTCTGGGGCCTCTGGATATCTGGAGCCTGGATCTCCTCCATACCTGCTTCATACCCTGGGGGACGGGGCTATGGCTCCCCACACTCCCTAGCAGATCGTTACATGGAGAAACCTTTGGAATACAAGCATGCTGATCCACACAGGTGTGCACACGGGTGTTCACAGACGCAGACTACAGCTTTCTTGGCTGCTGCCTCAAAGCACATTGTGCGCTGTCTATCTTGCATGCTGCACAATATCGTTTAATATTTAGTATCTACTGTTATCTACTGCTAGCTAGTTTATTGTGATAGTGCTGTTTTTATTATGTTGCTCTTTTTTTGTTTGCTTTCTCTTCTGTTTTTTTTTCTCCATACAGGTGATCCAGGTGTTTTGTTTGTTTTTCTTTCTTTCTTCCCCCCTTTCTCACCGTCTATTCTCCCCTCTGGTTGTCTTTCTTTCCCTCTCTTTCTTTCATTCTTTCTCCCTGTCCTATCCCCCAGTCATGTCTGTCCCGTTTGTAGCAACCGAAAACAAACTAAATACATAATTATAATAAAGGTCAATCAAATGGACCAATATGGCAAGGCCATGATGATCCACTTGGTAAAATAAATCCGCTTGGCATCTTTCTTGGCCTTAAGACAACAATTCTGATGGCTAAAGATCCAAACGGGACACACACAAAAAAAAAATCAACATCTCAAAATCTGAACATGACCATGTCCACACTTCTTGCTTACATCATATTTAAAATGAGTTTTCAAAAGTTTTTTCTTTGAATTTTCAAAATTCAAAGTTCAAAAACACACAAAAATGTATAATATACATTCTTTCTGTATTATTCAAATAAATACTGAGTTTAAGTGATTTCCAACACACTGCCTATTTATACCAACACTTTATTGTATCCTAACCTATAGATTCAAAATTAAAATGCCTGAAGAAGACATCTGTGATCAGTGTAATATTAATCGAGTACATAAATAAGTGTTATTTTGGATAAAGAGTTCTTGAACCCACAAACACTGAATGCAAGTTTTGCTTTGGTGTTAATAAGACAATAAGATCCTCCCCGTCCTCGTACCTGACTTCAATCCTACACTGAATTTCAGGACCTCATCACCTTTGGCCTCCTATAGCGCCGCACGACTCTGTCTGGTGTTTGAGATGGACAGAGTGTGTCACCTGGGGGTGTGTGAGGGAGCAAAGTGAAACGCACTGACAGACTGCGTGCGTGCAAGTACAGTATGTGGCTGTATGTTTACACTCTCCACACACTGTAGGTGCTGTGGCTGCACACAGGCTGGCTGTTTCTCTCTGGAACGCTGTCGTACTGTTGACCACAGGCGGTCGCCTCCTGTCACATTAGATTGCTGCTTCTTGAGCACCTTCAAAACACACATGCGAAATACATGCAAAATAAAATTCAGTCATGCAGCGCACACACAGATTATTCACAGGGATTTTACAATAATTATGCCCTAACTCTTCAAACACCACAAACACAGAATTTCATCATCCTTCATACAAAAGCAGCACACTCTGTCTTTTTTTCCTTATTTTTTTATTGCTTCACATTGACATTCGTGAACGTGATAGACATCCGAAAGAAAAAAAAGATCATTTAGTAAGAAGAGAAATGAGAAAGTCAACCGAAAAGATGAAAACATAAAATAACATTATCGCACTCCCGTATTCGTCTTCCCTGTCATTAGTCTTTCCAGGTACATGACAAAAACATCGTTCAAAATATTTTGAAAAAAGAAAATGTGCATACACGTAAGCATAATTCCCCATACATTTCTGATGAAAATCGGGATTTGTATGAATTTTGTTGACAAGAAATAACAGAGTTATCCATCACCTGGTTACTTCTTCCACTGCTAAATTTGCAATAAGTATTTATCTTTTATTATAAAGTCCAAATGATAGAGCTCGTTGATTAATAACATGCTTTTGTCTTAAATTCATTTAGTACAACAGTGCTCCAGGTTACCCTACATCCTTACACATCACTGAACACCACACCCTGTGAGTAAATAGAATATGTTACATACATTCATATATTTTGGTCCTATGTTCATTGCAAGATGCAACTTTAGCTTTATTTTAATTTACTAAAGCTAATGGAAAAATACATTTATTTTAAGGAGATACAAAAAGAGAAATTTCTCTGAATGTTTAAGGCTTAAGGACACACTTGACACTTGAATGTATAACTGAGTATCTCAGTGCGACTGCATTCAAAGAGAAGCTTCTTAAAACACATTATTCCAAATAAAGGGGTTCTTAGGTTGCTTTTTGGGGGGTGGAGGTTTTTAAAAGTCAAAGAAAAAATTCATTAAAAACACCAAAATAAATTGCTTTTTTTTCTCTTTTCCATGTGCTGTGGGAGACCTTTCTATTCCCTCGTATTTCCTCCTCCTCTGCAGCGATCTGTCACATCCAGTTAGTCAGTCCCCCCCGCCCTCTTTAGTTCCTGTACTCGTCCCCACAGTCCCCGATGATCGCCATGAGGTCCCTGGAGCGTTGTGTCACTGCTTCGATGGCGGAGAGATCTTCAGCCGTCAGCTGCAGGTCAGAGCTGCAGCTTCGCAGGCTGTCACTGATGTGCTGCCCCGCCCCTGCGACGCCTAGCCGGCAACCCACAATGACTCCACCCACTGCAGGCCGGTCCAGCACGTAACGCATCGCCACGCTGGCTATTGAGGAGTTACGTCTCTTAGCTACCGTCTCCAAGGTGTCGAGGAGATCTTGGAAAAGACTCCAGCCACCCCAAGTGTTGATCATGTTCTTGTACTTGGAAAGGGAGGCGGTGTAGAGCTCCACCCTAGATATAGGCTCCACCTTTCTGAGATAGCGTTCAGAGAGCAGACCGCCAGCTGCACCAAGAAAGAATGGATGCAAGTGAAATGTAGGGGGGGGGGGCGGATGAAGGAGTTAAAAGTGTCAGGGTGGAGAGAGGGGAGAAGAGGGAGGACAGATGGGGCGGAAGGATGGAGATAAGTAAGAAACAGTAGGGAAAACATGAAGGGAGGGGAGAAGTGATGGAGGAAAAGAGGCGTACATGGAGACCATAGTGGTTAGGAGGAGGATGGGATGCAGAGGGGGGGAAAGTTAGCAGAAAATAGAAGGTGGGAGGGGAAAAAATGAAAGCAAGGGAGAGAGAAAGAGGATGTGTCGTCATGTCATCTGACTCCATCTCAGAAACCCACCATTTTACAGTCCCACACAACAATATTAATGCACAACTCGCACGACTAAAGATGAAGTAACGTCTACTGAAGAGAGACTGAAGTCGAATATTGCTAATGTAAGATGACTGCATGCAAATAAAGGAGTTATATCTCACCGAGCGTGCCGTAAGTGAGGAGCTTAATGTTGTTGGCGACACAGAACTGCTCCATCCTGGCTGCAGGTCGCTGGTCAATCACCGAGTACTGAACCTGCACAGACGGCCACATTAAACACAAAGAGAAGAGGAAGACTATCCTAAATGTGATGGAGCAGTGTTCTCACACATAGAGGGATGTGTTACCTGGTTGCTGGAAATGCGGATGCCTTTGCTGGTGATCTCTTCCAACCTCTGTGTGTCAAAGTTAGTGAGGGCGAGCTCACCTGAGGAAAAAATAGTCAGATTCTTAACTTGTGTGTCTGGGAACCAGCACACCTCTGGTACTGTAGTCAAGATTTAATGCAATGCAATAACAACACACATTAGTCAAGATTTGTTGTTAAGAGTCAAAACCAAATCTGTGTGTATGTGTTTTTCTATCTATATCAAAGTGCACGCTGATATTAAACCATGATTAGCCACCAAAAGAGTCTAATTCTTGTGTTTATATACATTTATGTTGTTCTCCTCAGTTTCTCCCAGAGTGCAAAGCAATTTTTTGTCATTCATTTTTGTCACTCATAAAATCTTATGAGTTTATATTATAATCATATGTTGTCCGTTCATTTATAAATTGTGCATTTAGTAGTACAGCGCACATACGTATGACTCCTTCCTGCTGCAGGTCAGAGAGGTGACCCAGTGCCTCCAGATATCTCTTGTCCCCATAGTCCCACCAGTGAAACTGAACACAGTCCAGGGTGTCCACCTGCATTCGAGTCATGGACCGCTGCAACGCCTTCTCCACCACCTGCAAGAACAGAGAGAGTTCAGCTGATTTCTTCTCCCAGAAACATCAAAAAATGTCAAAGCTGAGTGCTGGATTTTATGGACTGATACTAGAATCAAACCTAACTGTATCTATTTCAAGCCATTCGTAGAGATAAAGACAGAAAAGAAATACTGGCGAGGTTATGATTTGATTCTTAATAAAGACATGCACTGCTCTCTAGTGGATAAAACCGGTCTCACTGTTAAAAGCACAGCAGACTGAGCATTGCTGAGTGGCTCACCTTGCGCTCCATCAGTCCAGGTCTTGGTACATATTTAGTCAAACCCTGCAGAGCTGGGCTGAGACTCCCAGAGGATTTGGACTTCAGCTAAAGATCAAACAAAGATAAAAGTTGAAAAAACACCAGTGACTGAGCGGGGTTACATTTTACAGCTAGACTGAACACACTAATTCTGAATTAAGGGTGGAAGAGTTAAATAGTATATGTGGATGGGTTTTCTTTATATGGGGTTTCCGATCATCTGCACATTATTCCAGGTGAACGGCTGACAAAGGCTGATACCATCAGACTGCCACAACACATCAGCGGATATTGCATCAACTGACCTAAGTGCACACACTGGCACTGGTGAGTGTAGGAGTGTCTTAAAGTGCACACCAAGTATCTGCACCTCTGTGAATAACCAATGCTAAAAAAATATCACCACTTTCTGCTGTGACACAAAACTTTTCCCATGTGCGGGACTAATACTGGTTTATTTAATCTCTTATCTTTAAATTCTGATGTAATTGTGTTTTCCTACAAAATACTTGGCAAGGTCCTGTCAAGATCTCCCAAGGCAAGGTCGTTATTTACTGTCAAATAAGTCATTCTCAGCATATGACAGAAAATTACACAGGTTTCTGTCTCGAAATCAGGAACCCTGCTCTACCCTTTCTGCTCTCTGTAGTTCATCTTTTCCTTGTTAATTTCACACATACAAACACGCTGCGGTACATCACTCCAACTGCAACCGTGTAGACATCAGATTTTAAACATCACAGTAGTAAGAGTCCCCCATCCCTCCTCAATCAAGTTTAATTTACCTGTATTGATATCTTCCAGCACACTGAATAAAGCTGGCAAATGGTTGGCAAAACTGAGGTTTCTTCAAATTTAATGGCTTTTTTCTTCCCATTGTTGTCAAGCGGTTGCTCATAAGGGATTGTGTAATTGCTGGGGTTTCTTTCTGATATTGTAGGGTGTTTATTATACTGTATGGTCTTCCCCTCACCCCAAAAAAGTCTGGTTCTGTCTGCAGTTTCTTCCAGTTCAAAGGGAGATTTCCTTCACACTCTCACCAAGTGGTCATACAGGGTCATTTTATTCTTGGGGTTTCTTTCTAATATTTTAGAGCCTTTACCTTACAATATAAAGTGGTTTGAAGTAACTGCTGTGGTGATTTGGCGATGTGTAAGTAATACTGAATTCAGTATATACACACTTACCTGGCTGTTAAACTGTCCAAAGATTTCCTCTGCAGGCCCGTAAATGTCTGCCATGTCGAATGTGGTTAAACCAGCATCTACATACTCCTGCATGGCCTCAACTAGACATGAAAGGAAAGAGGAAAGCAGAGAAAAGGAGGAAAGTAGCACAGATAAGGCGACGCGTGGTGGAGCTTAGAGTAGTGTGAATCATTTCTAGTGTATCAGTCCAGCTTTAATTATCATCCTTAGTTTGCCCAGATACGTTTTTAGCTATTATTGTTTATTTATCCCAGAACAATTAAAATAGACCAACAGTACAACTCCACATGAGGGCTTCATTTATTGTAGGATTATTGTATTAAACTGCACTGTAACTGTACCTAATAAATTCACTGAATGAATGAAGCATACGAAAATAAAATAAAAATCAAGACACCTAGCTATTTTTTTAAGTTATAGCTACCCGGGGTTTACTGTTCACCTGCCCTGACTTTATCCACCGCTCCGTGCGCCCCGGACACCTGCCACATCCCGTTCAGGACCCGGCAGATCTCCAAACCTCCGGACAGTGTCACTTTGGGTAACGAGGACATTCTGCTGTCAGGGCCGAGGGAGAAGCTGCTGGAGGCGGCCTGCTGTCTTACTTTTTCCCCAGTTGTAAATAAAAGAAAGAGGAAAACTTTAATAAGTGTCCTTGCTGGGAGCGGTGTCGTGCATTAACCGGTACTAATACATTCGTGTTCAAGTGACTTACTCCGTGTACGCCAAAAGACCTGCTGGACTCAAAGCCGGCACGCAGCACTGCAGGTCACCGCTTATCGCCGTCAAATTGAAACATTTATCAGTTACAAAAGAGTTTGGTAACAGTTACAAAACACACCACTGTTTCCACCAATAGCTGACGCTGTTTTACCGGAAATAAAAATCACTCTACAGACAGGCTGGCTGCTGATTGCTGCCCCCTGCTGGATAATTCAGGAGGGGACTAAAATACCTGAAAACATCTCTCGAAAACAAGCAACACCAATAACACACAGATGAGACGCAGTAAAAATAAAAAGTATCTTTACTTTTCAGTTACATCTCAGTTAGAAATCAACAGCACTGTTCATCCAGACGAACTGTGCAGCAGTCCAATTTTAAATTTCACTCTGCAGTTTCTGCCCCCTTCTTTTTTTTCTTCCTCTTCCTCCTCTTCTTATTGTTGGGTTTGCTGCCAGTCTGTCCTCCTACAGGTGTTGGTCTGTCCTCTGTCTCTGAAGCTTCACAGTCTTCTTCTGAAGCTGCAGGTCTCTTCTCAGAGGAAGGCAGATTGCGTGGCTTCACCTCTGGGCCGCTGTGACGGAGTAAAGAGCAAGAGTCAACCTACTCATCTAAAAACACTACAGGAAACTTCCGCAGTACTACTGTTGAGAGAAACATTAAAATAATAAGTTGCATAGCCACTTTGATCAGGTAATCATGTTTTATCCCAAAACAAAGATTTGAACAGATCTAGACAGTGTTACAGTAGAATTAAACTAAAAGAAAAAATTACTGACAAATTCAATGTTTTTATGAGCAGACAGGGAACAAATACAGAAAGTCAAATATAATAGACACAACTAAAAACTATTTAGCTAAACACACTGTTAGCTAACCATACAGATGTGTGCGCACACCTGCATGGCCATAACTCAATGTAACAGCTGGTGTTAAGGTTATTTTTGTAAGTTTACATGACACTCAAGTATTCACCTTATCTGAACAGCCAGTTCCTGGTTTGTATTTCCAGGCTCGCTGTGTTTCTCCAGCAGGGCCACGAAGAAACCGTGCGTGAGGGTCTTGGCAGTGCTGGCACGCAGACACTGTGGGAGGGGCTCCAGGCCTCGCTCAGGCCACTCAGCCAACAGAGGAACCAGTCTGGACGGGGAGACACGAAAGGATTTGAATAACACTTCTAACAACCAGTTTGGCATAAATAACATACCTCAGGGAGCAAAACCCCAACACTGAACACCTGAACTTTTGTTGCATTTTTTTAACATGTTTTGAGTTTGTAAAAGCTACCTCAGCCTGCATCTCTACACTTACAAACAAAACTGTAACACCCCCCATTACATATGTATTATGGATAATTGAAATTATTTCACTGTCGCTAACTGCACTTTGTCACAGTCCTCATTTAATGAAAATCTTAAATCTTGTGCCGTCAGTGTCATTGCATAGTCCTGAAAATGGTCTCACACACCTGTAATGTCTAATTTTATTGACAACACTACAATGCAGTACTGCTACTATAACATGCATGTGTGTCAAGGTGGAGAGATCACAGAAAAATTAAAAAAAATCTCCAGGTTTCATCGTCTAGACAGCTAAATAAGAATAGAATGCTTTAAAATGATAAATAAACAGTCTGAATGTCTTCAGGCTGTTGCTACCTGAAGCCAGGGTTCTGCTGCAGACAGGCAGCTACCACTTCCTCATTCTCCTGTTTGTGGATGGAGCAGGTGGAGTAGACCAGGCGCTTCAGGCTGGGAAACCTGAGAGCGTGGTTAAGGCAGCGCAGCTGGAAGGAGGCCAAAGAGGCCAGACGAGCCTGCTCCTTCTCCTGGTCAGCAGAGGTGTTGTCCTGGAGGCACACCATACCTGAACCCCATCACACACAGATTACAATGCTTTTTTGGTTGTTGTTGTTTTTTTTACTATAATTAAGCTGTTTGTTTCTTTAATTCCACACTGGGACTGTGATTCTTGCTTATACTTGTGAAACGCAGCAAAGTTTTGCAGTATTTGCTTGAACTTGAGAGAGGAAGGATGGATCTGTGATGCCTAAACGGGTTTCTATTCCAGTTTCTACTCTGGACACCCACATCTGTGACTAACGTTTGTTACATAAACAACAAATTCAATGTTTAAAAATGAAATAAATATGATACATTTTGCATTCAAAGTAAACTAAAGTGTGATAAATTGAAGATACATATGCACAGATGTTATAAAGAACGCTACTGCAGTCATACAAACACAGGGATAACTGGTCACTCTACCTGAACCACTGCAGGAGGGATCGAGCAGGATGTACTCAACATCCTTATACTGCGGGTTATCGGGGTCCACCTTCAGGAAGTCCTGGTTGGCCAGCTGCTGACAGGTGACCCCTGCACGGAGCAGGAGCGTTGACATGGTGGCCAAGCGCTTTCCATCCAAATCAAAAGCAAACAGCCTACCCTTGTTCTTCATGATGGCTGCCAGCTGGCTGGTTTTGTTGCCGGGTGCGGCACAGGCATCAATGATGTGGCTACCAGGTGGAGGACTAAGGAGATGAGCGGGGAGGCAGCTGGCTTTGTCCTGCAGAACTATGTGGCCTGCTTTGTACAGGAAGTGGTCATGGAAGTCAGTTTTAGGAGAGAAGACCAGCAGCTCTGGCAGGTGCAGGTCACTCAAAAAGTATCTGTCTTTCAGGGATAAGTCTTCCAGCCTGGAAGCCTTCCCCAGGTAGGAGAAGCCATCCCTCTTCAGGTAGTCCACAACATCCTCCACAGTGGTCTTCAGAGTGTTCACACGTACATATCTGGGCAACTGGTCTCCAGCGGGGTGCTTGACACTGCAAGGAAGCAGGTCTTCATTCCTGCTTACCTTCTGCTTCACCTTCATGCGAGCCAACTCCGCCTGCAGTCTGGAGCGATGCTTCATCATCATGGCCTTCCAGGATCCGCCACACTTCAGCCCCTGGCCTATCAACAGGTCGTACACGAGCACCTTAGCCAGGGGCATCTTTAGCTTGGTATGCCTGAGTAGCTTGGTGGACTCGATGATCTCCTGCAGGACGGAGGAAAACTTCTGGGTCTCACAAACCAGAGCGAACAGCTGTTTGATGTTCTTGAATTGACTGTCGTAAACCAGAGTTTTCAAAGCCCCCTGTTTACCCTCGACCTTCTCCATGATCTCTGCTGCTTTCAGGTACAGAGCCATGGCGAAAGAGGGGTTTTTTCCCTACTGCGCTCAAACACTCCTTTTCTTTCTTTAGTTCTGAGCAGGAAACAACGAGCGAGTTTATTTGAGCTCTGTAAAAGCAGCTTCTTCTATACTTTTCCTCCGTGCACACGTGAGAGGAGAGGTCACGACACCGGAAGTACTCGTTGACGCACTGTTTTTCTTTTGACGTAAGTAGTAGTAGTAACTGGTGCCGGATCAAAGACAGTAGAAAACGTCTCTATCGCCCTCTGGTGCCTGGCTCCAATGCAAACAAGTTGTCCTCAAATGTTCTTCTCTCCTTGAGATGCTTTAACAGCGTGGCTTGTCATGAATCGCAAGACTTAAGTTGCTGCGGTAGAAAGAAGATCACGAGGTAATTTAATGACATAAATCACTGATGCAGATTTAAAACACTTTTGAACTGAAACATCGCAAACGTGGAAACTATTTTGATAATGCAGTTATATTTTTACTAAATAAGTTGACATGGATTTTATGGAGGCTGTGTGTGCTTTCCAACAGCAAATATCAATGCATGGTCTGAAGAACATATTTATTGATATGAATAGTAGCGATTGACAGGATTCATTTCATTCTAAACATGGAATAAACAGGATAGTTGCAACTTCAATGATGCCACAGACTATAAATCTATTCTGGATTTGGGATACATGATGATGCTCTGTACTGAGTCTGCACAGTAAACTGCACAATAACCAGTTTGCTTTTTGTCTGGGGGTATGGAGTGGAGGTGTGATTTTCCACTATCTTTATTGAATAATACCACATTTTGAATGACAATGATTGGGTCAACTGGCTCCATGTGATTAAAAGACTGTAAAAAAATGCTGAGCATGTTGCTCTTTCTGCTAATAACTTGTTCTTTACTTTAAAAACTTTAGATCAATGTGATGCAGCCTTTTCCTCAAGATTGATAACTAAAGTGTCCCAACTTACCTGAGCCTGAACTCACAGATGGTGTGAGACCTAGTCTAAAAAGGAGAGGAGGACAATCTGGGTTTATCAAAGCAGTGGTGGAGCAGACTGGGACAGAGTTCCACTGATGAAAAAGAGAGTCACGATGGATATTATAAGAATTAAATAAAACAAGATTCAGACCAAAAGATTTGTGATCTACACAATCCAAGCTGATCAACGATAAGCTCAGTATTTTCATTTAATATATTTTTCATCTGCTTGAATGTTTCCTGCTTCACACAGTGCTCAACCTGCTAGATTTTTGTTTGTTATTCATTTATTTTAAATGTCTAATCTTCTCTTTGAATCAAACATTCATACATATATACACTATGTTCATTATAATAAGATACATATATACTGTCAGACACCACTCTGACATTCCATTCATGCTCAGCTGAATATTAAAATGGACAAATATGTGTCATCTCTGCATACGCTATGATCATTATAGAATGACATGAAATATTAAAACTGAGCTTAATCTTCAACATAAGCAGTAGTCATATAAATTCATATACTCTTAAGCACAAATGGTGAAAGTTTTTCTGCAGAATAAGTAGCCTATTAGTTGTATCTGTATTGCGGTGTTCTGATAGTATGGCTTCTTATACTGAAGAAATGGATCTAAATAAATAACTAAATAAATCCTCCAGCACTCGTTATTGTCACCTATTGCTAATGTTTTGACGCTGCTAACCTCTCATACGCTGTAAGAATTTAATTCAACTGTTTATCACAGAAAAAGTGTGACTTGTAGGACACGTAACACTAGCGGGCATAATGTTAGCTTAATAGTCAGCTCAACAGCTGTTGTTAGCTCCGGACAAGTGACTACAACAGCAGCGATGAGCCCCGATGAACGGATCCGGGGGCGGATGGGCTCGTACATAAATGGATCGATCGGGGCGGGATACGGTGGGAAACGACAGATACCTTAAACTTGAAGACAGCCCAAGTAGAAGGATCGCTAAAGTCTGCTAAAAAAAAAATCGCAATGCAAGTTGAACAAACTTGCAAAGACACAATATCAAATTGAACCCATTCTGGTACAAAATGACATCATAATAGACTGTCCTTTGAATGTCACAACGTTCGGCGGTAACGTCACTTGAACTCCTTTGATGACAGTTCTGGGGGCGGAGTCAGATCCTATAAATATCCCCCGAGTACATACCTTGAACCCATAGATCGCTATAGTTCTGAACTAACAGTTTCCACTTGCGAACACTTTGTCTCATTGAGTAGATCATTTTTCAAACACAGAATAACACGTCGTATAAACTAAACTAAATACATTCATTTCAAAATGAGCTCCCTAAGCTACTTTGATATGCAGATGCTCAGAAATGAGATAGAAAATTACAAACAAGCTGAAAAACTTCAGCTTGAGGAAATCCAAGAAAAGAATTGTAGGATTTCAAGTCTTGAGGCATCTTTGAAAGAAGAGCAGGGACTGGTTGCAAAGATGAAAGAGGAGTCCAAAGAAATGCAGGTGCTCAGAAATGAGATAGAAAAGTACAAACAAGCTGAAAAGCTTCAGTTGGAGGAAATCGATGAAAAGAATTGTAAGATTTCAAGTCTTGAGGCATCTTTGAAAGAAGAACAGGAACTGGTTGCAAAGATGACAGAGGAATCCAAAGATGAAAAGATGGAAAAAATGGAAAATGTTTTGCTGGAAACCAAATCCCAGCTAAGGTCCGCAGAGTCACAGAATGTAGATCTCACAAACAAATATGAGGCAAAAATTCGGGCTCTTCATAAGGCAATCAAACACCTTGAAAATAAGTGTGCCACTGAAAAAACGATGCGGGACAAGAAAGAAAAGGAGGTGGAATCTCTGGTTGTCCTTAAAATCAAAAATGAGCAGGAAAAACAAGAACTCAAGATGAAGCTAAGCAAGACGACTGAGGAAAAAAATGAAACACTTAAAGAACTGCAGAAACAAAATGAGCTGCTTCAGACTGAGATTCAGAACAATGAGAAGTACATTCATCGTAATGACTTCCTTGAAAGAAGGATAGACGAGCTTCTTACACTACCTGGGGAGGTGTACTGCCGTCAACAGAAAGTTAAAAGTGTGGAAGAAGAAAAAGAGAAACTACAGGCTGAACTTAAAAAGTGTCAAAGACAAAATGAGGAGTATAAAGCGGGAAAGCGCTGGGCAATAGACGAGAAAAACCAACTGACAAAGAAAAATGATGAACTGAAAGTACGTCTTAGGGAGAAGGAATGTAACAACATAACGTTGAGGAAAGAGTTAAAAGCTAAAGTCCTGGAATCTGAAAGTCAGATAAAGGAGCTGGCAAGGCAACGTTTTACTATCGACCGGCTGGAAAACTGCCTTGAGGTTAAAACTAAGCAAATAATTATATTTGAAAATGAGACGCAGGAGTCTGGGAAGAAAATTTCATCCCAAGAAAATAACATAGCCCGTCTGAAAACTGCTCTTAGCAAAGCAGAAAACGATCTGGAACTGGAGATAAAGAGAAGTGAAAATCTTAGGTCTGATAAAGTGCTCCTTTCTGAGACAAAGTTCTGCATTGAGAACGAACTCTATACAGCTAGAGACACTATAGAGACACTTCAGAATAAAATCAAAGAAAAGGCTCAAGAACTCCAAGAGACAAACGTAGACCTTGCCAATGCTAAGACCAGCTACAATGCTGTAAAGACTGAGCTGGACATTATCAAACTGCAGCAGGCAGAACAAAAGAAAGAACAGGAGAAACAGCTTAGCTCTGCAAATGACAACCTCTTCACAGTGAAGTCAAAGTTGACGCAAACTGTGGAGGACAAAGAAGAGGTTGAGAAAGCTCTGACAAAGTCCAAACACACAGTATTTAAGCTTGAGCAAGTAATAGAAGAACTGGAAACTGACATTGGCATTCAACGACAAAAGAATGCAGTACAGAAAAAAGAAAATGACGATCTGCTGCAACAGCTGAAGGGACTTTATGACACGCTCGGCCGCACTGTGCAAGTCGAGAAAAAAGCCTCCCCAGAGCAGCAAAGAAAGGATGGGGATGAACAAATAGCCCGGAAAAAGGTGAGATTTGACCTGAGTAATGTGGAATACTTTCCATCCAAAGGCGACAATGAGCTGAAAGAACAACAGAAAGAAATTAGAGACCTTAAGGGTAAAATGGGTAACAAGCTTACCACATGTGACAGTAAGCTAAAAGCAGTGCATGGCCTGCTACCTCCTATTTCCACTAGGGCCCGGTCTAAAACTGTAGACAACTCAAAGAAGCAGTCTGAGTCTAGGAGCTCACTCAACCTCAAGTCCACTGTTACTCCCAAGGCAGAAGAAGAAATGTTTCATCCCCATTCACCTGAAATTACTTCCCAGTCAACTCTACGTAGAGTATACAATCCTGGTGCAAAACTACTCAAGCGCCGGCCTTCAGCCAAACCCAAACACATCTAAAAAATCCTCCTACCAGTTCTCACACTGACCCCAAAGAAATAATCAGCTTTTAAGCTGGTTAAAAAATATCTATTTCTTTGTTTCCAAAGTCAAAATAAATCACAAAGAGACAATATTAGAAAAAAAATTTAATACCCGCCCATCCTGAGGGTATATTACATCCGTAACCCAGGAGAGGCTGTATTTGCTATAACATCATAAATGTAAGACAATAAGGACATCTCTGCATGTGTGAGGAAGTGACATGCATTTCATCTATGTCGCTTCATCACCCCCAACCGGTCGAGGTAGATGGCCGCCCCTCACTGAGCCTGGTTCTACTGAAGGTTTCTTCCTATTAAAAGGGAGTTTTTCCTTCCCACTGTCGCCAAGTGCTTGCTCATAGGGGATCTTCGGATTGTTGGGTTTTCTCTGCGTTATTGTAGGGATGTTACCTTGCAATATTATATTGCAAGTTAACATCCCTACAATCTCTGCGTTATTGTAGGGATGTTACCCTAAAGTTCTAAAATTGGCACAAATAAAATTGATGTGAACTGAATTTTTCTTTTGATGTGTACAAGTGGTTGTATTTGAGTACTTTTGATCTGCTTTTATTCACTACTACGCACACACTGGCTTCAAAAATACAAAGTGATGGCAGTCCCCATGAAAAGGGAATTTTGGCTTCATTTTTGTACAGTGGCAGGAAGTGGAGTGAGGTTATTAAAATAGGCTGTTCTCAGCTATTTTTAAAGCTACATTTTAGTTAGTTTTTAGTTAGCGAACCTTTAGTTACTGTGGCCAAATACATATTTCATTTTTTAAAGTAAACACATTCTCAGTCACTCGCAGTCAGACATTGAGCAAAAGCACATGTTCGGTAGCTAATCCTTGTATTTACCCTGACTAACAAAATATCTCTGCTGAAGTCACTGAGATGGTTTATATGAGAAACAGAAATGTTACTGGCCTGATCAGTCACTAGGCAATGTTGCCGTTACTGTACCTTTAGGAGTTACACAGTCAGAGCAACATGCTGGACTCTTCTTTAGCTCCTCTGCAGAGCCCATTATTAAATATGTGCAAACAGCAGCATGTTTCTGGCTCCCTCCACACATGGTCAAGGTCAGGTTTACTGATCGAGCACATTTCCAACAGCCCATGCTGCACAACTTGCTTTACAAACTAGAATGCAACTAAAACAAGTAAAATGCACTACAATGACGCAATAAAATGTAAATGAATAATAACACTAAAATAAAATAGAATGCATTGAAATTACTTATTGGCAGCTGATTTGACGCAGTTTCAACTGAAGATGAATCAATGAGAGGATTAAAAAAATGTTCTCACAGTTTTCTTCAGTCGCAAACTGTCTTTAATATCAGACATATTCCAATATTCCAGTTTCTAGCAGATATCTCAGTTTCTTGATAACACAGCTGATACATACTCCAATGTTTAATGCAAGCAAAAACTTGTAACGTATTTCACGTTAGAATGAATGAAACAAAACTGTAATGCCTGAAAGAAATGTACAGTGGATTTCTCATTTGACTATAAAATATAAATGACTTTTGGGGTGGAGGGACTGAATAGCCAAATTCAATATAAAGATCTACTGTTCCATCACGTTTGGCAGCAAATATCTCATTTATCAGTGCATAGTGGAAATAAATAAGCATTCAACCTCTGATTTGACATTTTATTACTGTCTTAACAAAAATTGCAGTCAGAAAACATGAACTTCTGCAAAAGAACGATACAAGCTGAACTCATTTTGGTTTGAAGTGAATCAGATGCCATTCATTCACCGACTCCATTTCTAATTTGCCATTTCCCAATCCAGTAGAGAGCTCTGACTTGAATCATGTGTGGAAGGGACAAAGTACAACTCTGAGCAGCACCGTACAGCACGCAGAGACAGTGTGCATCTCTATCGCTGCTGCAGGTATGAAGCTGTGAGGATCATTGACCAGAATGCGTCCCTTTAACAAACTGATGAAACCAGCTGTAACACAGGACTTGTTGTTTTTTTTAATGCAGACCAGCAAATGCGTTCTAGGAAGAAAGAGTCAGCTGATTCATTTGCTACAATATAAGAGGTATTAGCAGTTCACCCTCCTTCTTAGCGTATGGCACAGTTTTTAAAAGTAGAGGCAGAGTTTCTGTTTAATGCTGTGAAAGCTCTGCCACACTCAGCTGTTATCCATCAGTGTTTAGCAGCCCGACTGGGCTTTTTAACAGTCTTCACTTTTACAGAGTTTTTGTATAGTAGCAGTCTCTCTGTGGTGTGAGGTGGCAAGCGGTTCCTTTTTGCTTTCACAATGCACGCAGCCATCGGACTGAAACGGTCAAAACCTCCAGATGTGGCGGGCACCGCCAGCAGCTTCTTGGCGAGGCCTTGGAGCTTCGGGAATCGAGAAGCACATTTCCAGTACTGAAGAGTAGAGTTGCTTTCCCACAGCGGTTCAGACAGGTACACGTCGAACTCTGACATCTTTAGAGTCTTTGCAGGCGGCTGAAGGAAGTTGAAGATGGACTTCCTCTTGAGGTCGTTTTCACTGATTTCAGGACAGTTGTTGTCTGAGCTGCCAGCACAAGTGTCCATCACGCCATCTGTCTGGCTTTCTTCTTTCACATCGTGCTCCAGCCCACTGCCTGTCTGATCTTTCTCTGCCTCAACAGTAGGAAAAGTTGAGGCTTCCATGTTTTCTAATGTGGACTCAACAATGCTGCGAGCCTCCGATTTTGACGGAGGTGTTAGGAAATCATTCTGTTCATCCTGGTTGTCATCAGAAAACGGCTGCAAAAAAAATGGTTGTTTTAAATGTACACACATTTTTTTCCTTTATCTACTCAACACGCATATTCAATTAAATATAAATCTACAGAAGTCCGCTATGCTTCTGGCCTCATTTGGTACCTGCAGTTTGATCCTAGGATCCAGCACAGCAGCTAGTATCATGTCCTTCTGGTGAATCACTGGCTGGAAGTGTGTGTAGAGGCCTGTGCGCAGGGCCTTGCAGAAGTGGGTGTAGTTGGTGACACAATTCTCCAAGGTTTTATCAAGTCCAATGAGGGACAGTATGATGAGAGACATAGTCACACCATTTCCCTGCAGGACCTACGATAGATAAGACACAAACATGTCTTCTATTAAAGACCCCGTTCACATTTCTTCTTAGCCTGATTATGGGATTACTGAACAAAAGGCTACACATGTAGATTTGGAAATTCCATTATAGAGAAACTTGCTCTGTTACCTGTAAAGCCTCCTCAAAGGGCTCAAGAAGACCTAGAATGTCAATCACTTGTTCCCTCTTAACCATGACCAGTGGTGGGGCGCTGGCTGTGTCACTAGCCTCTATGCGTGCCTGGGCCAGGAGAGTCATGATGGAGCTCCAGACAGACTCCTGGACCATTCGCCGTAATGATAGCATCATGGAGTTCCAACGACAGTTGCTAGAGGAAGGGCACAAAGACACATTGTACTCCTTCATCAAAACCTAATTTAAAAGAAAAAAGAGAAAAAGGGCAAAAATAATCTTGTTAACAGAGCTCAGGTCTGCATCTTTTCTGTAAAACATTTGCCACATTACACTAAATAATGTAAGCAAGAGGAAACATCTCTTAAATTCTGTTTTTCTCCCTCGCAATGAAAATGAATATATTGAAACCCAGCTTTAAATACCTTGGAAATAACATTTAAATCCTTTAGTCTCATACCTCGCTCCAGTAGGGGCTGCTCTTGAAGAAAGCCACCACATTGTGGACCTGTGAGAGCAGGTTCTCTACTACTCTTGAATTTCTTAAGGCATCCCTAATCACTATCTGCAGTGTCCTGGCAGCACATGTAGTCCTTGTCCCCATCTGCAGCTCGGAAAAAGGGGACTCTGCTTCAGACATTTGGTCTGACAGAAAGGCCAGCACTTCATCTCCATCCGGTTCTCCTCTATTGGACGTGCACATAATCTTGTAGTCGCAGAACAAGTTGTTTGTAGCTAGGGCTTCTTTGGCCTGGTTGGCAAGGACGTAGCCGATGCTGCGAGGAAAGATCCCGTAGCTGAGCAGTACACCTTCGAGCTCCCTGGACACACAAGTGCTGAGGTTTTTGTGGCTGACATGACGGAAGGCCACAATAGGACGGCGGAGCTGCCAGGAATCACTGATAAAGTGAAGCTGGACAACAACAATGGGATCCTCTACTGGCAGGGTTTGAGCCCCTGCCCAGAGATCAACGGTGACATGAATGGCACTTTCACCATCTTTCATTGTGGCAAGGCAGGATTTAAGATCACGGATGAGCTGAGGCTTGATGGCTCGTTCCACCTCGTCATAAAGCTGCAGGGCCATTGCGCGCTGGGATAGCTTGTTGTACTCAGGGCTGATCGTACTCATGAAAGACCTGAAGCCAGCCCCTTCAACAAAGCTGTGCGGAATAAAGTGAATCATACATTTAATGATATACAGTAAATATTAATTCAATATATAAAAGCCTTTACAAAGTTTTCAACATAACCACAGAGTGACAAGAAAATTGCATTGACTTAAGGATTACCAAACCTCCTTCAGTGAATCACAAACCAACACTATCTCAACTATCAGCAGAAGAACTCACCAGAGGGGCAACATGTCCTCAGCAATCATCCTTAGTGCTGCATCAGCAAACTTTTTCTGATCCACCTGCACGGCTGGTGGTGCGGTGCCAGAGCTGGGACTGGATTTTGAGCAGGGGAGAAAAGAATTACTGAGGGAGGAAGACTCTCTCTTTGATGTAGACCTCTGCGGAGGTGGAGCAGCAGTCTTCTGCTTGGCTTTATGGTGCTCCTTGTCCTGCATTGACTTCTCAGGCCTGAGCTGCAGCAGAGCAAAACGCACAATAGGTAAACCAAACTTGTCGGATGAGAACAGCTTGTGTGAAATCCTGAAAGATTTAGGTATTTATGAATTCCTAAATCTTTTCTTCAGAAATACAGCTATAGCAAGCTCACCACTTCAGGAGTTACTGGTTCGGCATCTAAAACAACGTCACATTTGAAATCCACCTGTAACACATCATGTAATATTAATTCACAATTAACAATATCAAAGTTTACTGTAACTTAAAACTGCAGGAAAAATGGTAGTTTAGTGACATTAAAAACAAGCAGCTTTGAATTTTTTGAGCTGGCTATGTCCCAGTATAAAATCTATCTAACAATACTGGCATATCTCATCAGTTACAACTGAAAATGAAGCCTTAAAAAGTATGAACTACATCCAATAAGCACTGTACCTCTCCATCCACAAATTGCTGAATATCAATGGAAATGCTTTGAGCAGCATCTCTAAAGAAGCCCAGCTCTGCTTTACGTTTGATGGTCGAATTCCAATGATTCTTCACAGAATTGTCAGACCTGCCAGAAAAAAATAAATAAATAAATTGCATTTTGACTGCTAACCATATTTTAAAAATTCAGTCATTGCTAGCTAATTGGCCCACCTTCCTGGGAGCAGCCTGGAAATCTCAGTCCACCGGTTTCCCAGAATGGAGTGGGCTTTATAGATGATGAGATCCTCTTCATCAGTCCAGCAGCTCTTACTGATCATTGGGTCGAGGTGATTGTGCCAGCGATCACGGCACTGCTTCCCCAATCGACCCTTTAGATGCTTTGAAATTAGAGTCCAGTGCTTGGTGCCATACTTGGCCACAAGCTCCACTATCTATCCAGAGAAAAATACAAAAGTAAAAACAGAATTTAAATAACAAAAAAAGGAAAATATCCAAACTAAAACCATGTTTTTCATTTTCCCACCTTTTCATCTTCCTCTTTGGACCAGAAGCCTTTAATTAAGTCAGGATCCAGATATTTTCGCCAGCGGTGCATACACTGGTATTCTGTTCGCCCCTGTACAAGGAACAAGACATGTCACGCTGTATTAAGTCAGAATTCACTGCTGTTATTCATCTTATTCTTGAACAATGTCTGCATGTACCAAAACTTACTGGTAAAAAACTAGCAATAGTTTTCCAATCTTTTTTTCCAATGTTGCAGACCAGAATTTTGAGATTTTCATCCTAAATGTCAGAGAAAATAAGTCCAAATACAGTACATGGGTTACCATCAAAACATTACAACGACATTTACAGATACTGAGTTAGCCAGGTAGTTAATTAATATGAGCCAAAAAACAACCAACAATATGACATTAGTAACAGTAACTGAATAAATTATGTGAAAATCAAGATGCTGTAGGAAGAGAAAAGGTTGTCCTGAGACTTCTTTCAACTTGCCTCTTCCTGAGTCCATTTGACTTGACACCTGGTACCATCCTTATTTTCTACTAAATCTGAGTCAGTGTCAAAGCATAGATTATCATCTCCCTCATCGTCCATGCTGCAAACACAAAGATAACCAATAACTCAAACATAAATATTTTACTTTATTTAAATTTCCCAGTGCAAGTGCAAAGACACACAAGAGAGCTCAGATGTCTCAGCGATGAACACTGACTATGACATGGTTGACATTAAACCCAAACAAATAACTCCAGAGCCATCATTTACAATACACTCAGTACTGTCTGCAGCATATGCAGCAGAGTACAATTCACAGTTGAGCAGACTGTGATCTTAAGGACAAGTTAACAAACAATGACTTCATTGCTATTTTCAATAGATCTCTGAAATACTCCATGTAAATATGTATGTAAATAGAGAATATGAATTCATATATAGATATCTGAATTTATGTTAATCCCTAAAGATCCAGTATCAACTGAGATCTACATTTTTGCAAGTCAATACCAAAATCTATTGTAAATGTAACAGATATTAAAAATGAAGGCACTAAGAATGAAGTATGCAAGTGTTGGCATATTTGTTGTTTGAACTTTAAAAATCACATAAGATGTGTCAAAGTTATTAAAGAAAATAAACTACAGAGCAAATTAACAGCAAAATCTTTTTCGACATACATATCTAAGTCACGTCAGCTAAAGAGCCGTCTAATAACTATGGTTAAAAAAAAGAAAAGAAAAAATATCCAGTGAGCAATTGTTCTTAGAGCAAAATTGCCTTGTTGATACTAGAGGTTCAAGTAGAATAGCCAAACGGTTTCAAGCTGATAGGAAGGCAACATTAACTCAAGCACCCGCTACAATTGGGAATGCAAGCATATCAAACCTTGAAGCAGATGGGCTAAGGCAGCAGGCCACCACATGAGGTGCCACTCCTGAGAGCTAAGAACAGAAAACTGAGGCCAAAACTGGACAGAAAATTGGAACAATGTTGCAGCATTCAAAAATTATGGTCAGAATAAAGTATTCACATGAAATGATGCTTCCTGCTTCGTATTACCTAAGCCTTTTTCTCTTAGTACCTACTTGACTTCACTCGGTTAAGGTTGATTTCAATTACAATTGAGTAACACCTCAATGTGCTACGGGTCGTTGCAGTAATGTCACCGAAAGTCCCATGACGTTGTTTGTATGCAACACAAACACAATGCAATAATGGAGGACGTCGAGACAACGGTATATCTGCTGCTTGGTGTATGCCTTTTAAAAATGGCGGCTCTGTGAAAAAGTCGCGACGCCACTGACTGACCGATCATTGGCATGCAGTCAGTTGCTGTTACATTTTCAGATCGACTCAGCTCACTTGGAACCCCAGCCGAGCAAGTACTAATAAAGTACCTGGTATCAGATACTACCACCTAATGGAAAACCCTAAAAACCAGGTCAAGTTAAGCTGAGTAGGTACTAGTGGAAAAGAGGCATTAGTACCAACTGAGAACTATTTAAATGCCACAGCCTACCTCTGTATTTCTGCTGACCATGGCCATCCCTTTATGAACACAGTCTACCCATCTTCTGATGGCTGCTTTCATAAAGATGACCAAAAAGCTCAAATCATCTCAAACTATTTTCTTTTTTTCCTCTTAAAAAAAGGGAGTTTTTCTTTCCCAATGTCACCAAAGTGCTAGCTCATAGAGGGTCACATGATTGTTGCCGTTTTCTTCGTTTCTTCTGTATTATTGTATGGTCTTGACCTAACAATATAAAGTTCCTTGAGGCAACTGTTGTTGTGATTAAGGGCTATATAAATTAAACTGAAGTGTATTGAAATCAAATGGCCTCCACAATTTCCAGACATCAATCCAACAGACAACCTTTTGAATGTGGTGGAATGGGAACCTCGTCGATGTGCAGCAGACAAATATGCACTAACTGTGTGGTACTTTGTGCTTCCAATTCAATATAAACCAAAATCTCTGAGGAATGTTTCCAGCATCTTGTTGAATTTGTGCCAGAAGGAATTAAGGCAGGACTAGCAAGGTGTACTCAAAAAAGTGCCCTAGAAATTTCATTATCTGTCTCTAAAGCAAGTAACCCATCAGTGATATTTTGCAATTTAAATAGAGCAACTGTTTGATACAGAAGTAAACTTAATGTCAAAATTAATTAAAGAAAAAAGTAAGTAACACAATATAGTCGTCTGTAATGCTCTTAACCTAAGCAGTCACCATTGGGATATCTAATAATAACTACAGTGTAAATGGGTTGGAATGAATTTCATTCATTTATTTATTGAGTACATTTCAAATATAACACACATTACCAGTCCATAAATAATTACTCAAAGTTGATTTTTGAGTCTTAATTCTACCCTCTCTCTAAGGAAATTATCTGGATTACAGCTGCTCCAAGACAGTAACAGTAACAGACTACACTATTTAAATAATACAATATGTTACAGAGTTTACAAATTGAAGAAATAGCACTAATATGTAAAATTGCTCAATTATACAATATCAAAATATGAGCACATTATCACAGATCTAACTGCTGTATTTCACCTGCTCTCCAGCAACCAGTTAAACAAGCATGCATGCTATTCAGCTAAGAGCTAACAACTTCCCACAGCTAAGTAGCTAACATTAGCTTCTGCCAACCCAACAATTAAATCGCCGTGAAAACAAATTGTTACCTTATATATCTACAACAGTACATTGTGCGACTCTCGAAACAAAGTTATTGCAATTGATCGAACAAAAATATAACGCATAGCTGCAGAACTTACATTTAAACTTGGTTGCAACTTCAAGCTAACTCTCTGATAGCAGATCCAGTGAGCACACTTGAGAAAACGTTAGCTGTTAATTTAGCAAGTGTGGCGCCTCTAGCGGCGCTTGTGCGGGATAAAAACAAGCCTGCCCAATGCAACGCTTTCATCAGGAGTGGAAGTCAGGCACATTTAGCCGACACGAAAGCAGAGATAACGCGGACATGTTTAAATAAATCTAACATTGTGTAAGTGCTTCTGGAAAACAGTCGCGTTCAGCCCTTCCAGCTCACAACTTGACGGCATTGGAGGAAATCACAGTTTCACTCACTGCCATAAACACAAACAAGCTCTGCAACTGCGTGATGAATATAACGACAAATAAAATATTCTTTTGTGAAACATTTCCAGCTAACGCAAAGTATCATATACCTATATATTACTTGTTTGTTTATTTTTTTTTAAAGACACCAAGAATATACACACACATGCACATTTCTCACACTTACCTGCGCGATATAACTCCTCTGTCCCTTCAGTCCCCCTGTCCCGATGAAGACCCGAAATTAGCAACCACAATAAATCATTGTTTCCATGTAATATATGCTTAATGCGGTTTGTATTGGTTATCTACAGACAGTAACAGGGAGCTGCTGGCGTTTTATCAGTTGAAATTTAGCCGGGACGATATACTAAAGGTCTGTTCAAGAGCACCACTGCTGCAGAGCTGCTACACACATTTCCCGGAAACGACCCATGTGAGCTGCTGCTAACGGCTGCTCAAAAGACAGGCTGGTTACACTGCATGCATGACTTCGCCTTTAACATTTGTAAAAAGACTTTAAGAAAATAAAAAGCCCACATCAAAACATTAATGTACCACTGAATATATTCTAACGTAATAATAACTTCCTCATAAAACCTTTAGTGGGGCACTTGGTAGGCTAATTGTTATGCAGCTGTTTCAATAACGTTCTCCCTGTAATGTCTTTAAAATGGCAAATACTACTTGTGCTAGCTAAAAATGGACATTTTAAGATAAGAAAGCCTCCTTTTAAAGTTATAATAACGTTTTGATGATTACCATTGCCATTTATGTAAATGTATATAACGCACATTGTTATCAAAAGATAGCGTCAAAATAATAAGAGATTAACTTCATCCATTATTAAATTAATTTCATTTTAAGATCCATGTAAATACCCTGTCTATGGCAAGAGTTTAAGTCCCCTATTTATGGGGATAATTGTTTTGTTTATGTCATGGCGTTGCATTATATCTTAAAATCTCTTATTCATTTTCAATTCAATTCAGTTTTATTTTGTAAGGTAAAGACTCTACAATATATATATTTTTTAAAACCCTCAACAATCACATTACCCTCTATGAGCAACCACCTGGTGACAGAGGGAAGGAAGAACTCCCTTTCAAACCACAAGCAGCACCAATCAGCCTGTCCTATGAATACATATTATGCAACTATGTTTTACTGTATGACTGGTTCTTATTTGTTTATACACCAGTTTCCACAGGAAGCATACAAGTGCTCCACAAATTCATGTTAAGCCTTTTCCTTATTTTTATCAAGTATGTGCTTTTACAAAGGTTGATGCTCAAAATAAACATGACCAAATTCTAAACCTTTGGCTTTGGCTGTCCTCAATATGTTTACCCCAGACAGCCAGGCAGATCTGGTAGAAGCACAGAAGCCCTATCCACCAACAGTTCGAATATTCTGCTTACTAGAGGTAGCCTATCCAAAGAAAGTTGGCTTAAAGGGAGAGGGAAGAGAGCTAAAATGATTTATTTCATAGCCCAGATGAACCCAGGACCTACACCAAAGCCCAGGATCAGATTAATAAAGATTATTTTGAATTGTGAACCAGGTAAACCGCTCTATAAGGCTGAAATTAGTGGCAGGGATAGCTCAGTAGGTAGAGTGGAGGCCCCATGATCGGAAGGTCGGGGGTTCGATTCCCCTGAACAGCTACCCTGAGGTACCCCTGAGCAAGGTACTGTCCCTACACACTGCTCCCCGGGCGCCCAGTGGCTGCCCACTGCTTCACTGAGTGAATGGGTTAAATGCAGAGAGGGATTTTCCCCACGGGGACCAATAAAGTACACTTTCTTTCTAGTGTTTTTATTTTTTAATTAAAAAAAAGGCGTGATCATAAATATCATTATTTACGGCATGTTTATGTTGTTTTAAACTCCCTAATATTTATTTATTGGTTATCAATTTACCTAAAGCAAGTTTGATGTCTACACCCTTATGAGGATGCCGGTGGATGATAAGGTGTCGTCCAAAATTCACCCTTTGCAGCAGTGTTGCTCAGGAACCACTGGCTCCTCATCGTTGGTGCAGTTTCACACTTTGTGTTTCCTATAATTTATAAAGTTTATATGTTTGCAGTGTTGAATTAAAAAAAACTGTTTCAGTGTTTATGTTGGATCCTGTATTTTCAGCTTAAGGTCACACTGAAATCCATCTGTTGTCCACATAATGATACTGAGAACCATACAAGTTGCAAACATGTTTCTGTGTGTACACTGCACCCCTTTGACTTCTGCTTGAGTGAGCAGTGTTCACGTGCAGTGTTGGTGATTTTTGACCACTAAGTGGGGCACTTCTACCAAGGTGATGGCGAGCTGTTAATAACTCTCAACTTTCCTCAGTGAGGTGAACATGTTTCACTTTTGGATTAATAATTTATCTGTTAATCTCACCTGAAAAATTGAAAAAATAATGAGTCTCTGGTGGTTAATGTGACCACAGCTTGCAGCGCTTCACTTAGATAAGTTTGTGGTGATATAATAAAAAGCATAAAGTGATGAAATCTGAGAAGATACGATCGGTGATGAAAAAGAGACAAAGCCTCCATCATATACAGATGACTCACCCAAGGCTGTCAGTTAAAGCTTGTTGTATATGAAATCTTTTGGAGAATAAATGACTATACAGAATCAATGAAAGACTTCCTTTGCTCTTTTAATTATTCACTGTTATATCAGTTTGATAAAAGCAGTTATTGTTTTATTGTGTTACATTGCTTTGTTGATACCAATTGTTTATTGTGCAGCTTCTAACTGTGTTTTTAGTTTTTCTTGGAAAGCACTTTGTTAACTTGCTATAAAAGTGTAATATCTGGATTATCTGGATAACAGTATGTCGTATATTACATATCTATTACATAACCAGTTTTCCAACATGTCATCGCTTACACTGAAATTACAATACTATGGCATTTCCCTCTTTACAGTCATGGACATTCCCACTTTGAATACATGTGGAAGCTGAGTGCCGTTGTGGCTCAGTAGCAATAACCAGAAATAGGAAAGCACAGCAGAGTCTTTACTTTACCTATGAAGCCCAGGGATGGAACTGGAGACAATCCTATTCTATATTTAATTTTGTTTCCTGATTTTTTTTGTCTTTTCCCAATGAAAACATTTTGACACGGCCCCTTAGGTAGAAGCTATAGGCCTGTAAAAGCCATCTTCTTCTCCTGCTTTGCAAAGTGAGAAATGTCTCCAATCTATCTGCATCTCCTCAGTTCAACAACTGCAAGTTTGTTTGTTTGTTTGTTTGTTTTTCCACTGTCATAACTGCTCTCTCACAACTGAAAAAGAACGCAGGCAAAAACAATCAACCAATGAGAATCATTGGATCGATGACGAGTTGAGCAGAGTTATGTTTATGTAATAAAATAAAATGTGGTGCCAAAAGGACTTTGAAGCAATTGTGTGGTGGCGCATGTCATTTCAAACGTGTTGCACAATAACTTCCAGTCTGTATGACTTTCACCTGTGCTTTGTCTTTATTCATCTCTAAGTAGAAGTAATATTGTATTTACCTATCCCAAATGTAAGAGATGTGGGCTTTTAAATTTAATTGCATGGAAAGATAATCAGAAATTATTATATTCTGACTTCAAAAATAGCAAAATTCCAAATCATATCCAAGCTGTTTATTAAAAAAATAATGTCTTCTGTATAAAACTTCAGTACTACCTGCTGAGTGTGTTTTCTGCTTCTGGATTTAGAGGTTGCCTTTAGGATCTCTTTATGGATGAATACGTTTTGTTGAAACATAGTCGCACCAAAACATAAATTCAGCACAAGAAGCTATCACTGTCTTACAGTAAGGAAACTGTTGCTTTAAAGGAGGGTGACCATGACTGCTGATTGATTGCATCACAGACTCTGGTCCACTGAATCCCTCATTTGTTATATAGGTCTGTTCTACTTTTGACCTTTTTTTAAAGTCTTCAATCCCACGTTAACCTCTGATTCAATCTTTAGTAGATAAACCCTGTCGCAGGTCACCACCAGGAAGAGCTTGACATTTTTACATGTTGGTCGACGACTGAAGTGAATGATCAAAAACATAGTCCGGTCACGTTAAACGATGCAAGCAAAAGAACACGTACCGGTAAATATTTTGGCAAATATTTGAATTATTAAAACGCATGGGTGGATTTTTGCTAATGTTGGTTTCGGTCATGTATGGCGCCGCTGCTGGCAGCGTGACCCAGCAGTTCCTGTGTTTACAAGATCTGATGGTGAGCGGCAGCTCGGCACACAGCTTTACAACTTTAAAGGTCTGACCAGAATTTGACCCCTACGAGCAATAGACCATTTGTAGATTTAGAGGAAAAAATGACAGCTGTCACTCCAGAAATCATGCGGGTACATGAGTGTATTTGGTTTCACAGTAAAGCATGTGATACACCATTTGTTAAGATGAAATATTGAACAAGATTAACAAGTTTTTAAGGAGGTAAATATCAGCGTGCTATGTTCAGAAACCAGAATACATACACAAACAAGACTTCAGGCGTATATGAATAGAATTATAAAAACAGAATGCAAGGACATGTTATTGACTGTACATTTTTAACTGTATCACCTACAACTGCCATCACCAACTTCACAGCCAAGTCAGAGAGGCACTTCACAGTTTACACTGATATAATCACAGTAGTACTGTAATAATCCTGCTGCAAAGCTGCTGCTGTATATTTACAGTACTCGACACCGTGTTTCCACAAAGACATGGCAACTTTTTTAACCTGTTATATAAACCAGTGAAGCTAAACTTATATCTACAGACAAAAGAACAAATGAATACTTTGATCATGACTACTGTATAATCCTCATAATAAACGACTATATCGTGCACACAGAGCCATAGCTGACTGACTGACTGAAGTTAGTCAAAGGTACTGCATCAGTGCATCATTAGCAAATCAGTGTGGACATTTAGTACATTTGCAGCTATGATCACCGCTGCAATAACTAGTAGCCAGTGTTTCGCACCCAGCTATGCCACCTTCACTGTTTTATCACTGCGAATAGCACGGCTCGTATTACTTTTCAACATTTTTTTCTCCTTCTTTGGTCAAAGATTTTTTTAATCCTTTTTTTGGTCTTTAAGGAGAAACATGCTGCATAGAATCATCAGTAGCACCGTGTGACAAAAAGATAAAAACAAATGAAGAAAACATGCCAAGTGTGCACTGATAACTGATGTTAAAAAGCAAAACACTGCACTAGAATTGTTACTATCTAACCTGTTAAGAGTAAGAAAGTTTTTTTTAAAAAATATATGAATTTCTTCTTGTAGTATTTTTTCTTTCTTTTTTTTATTATTCCCTGTTTTAACTCAGTGCTGGACTCCATGATTATTATCCGTTGCTAAATTTAAAAAAACATGTTCAGCAGGATCTACTTTCTATAAAAACAGGATCAGTGAGCATCAATGCTAAGTCTTGATATAGACACACAAAGATGGTGTTTTGTGCAGGTACAATATGCTAAAGCCTTTAAAAAAATACAAAGAAAAAGAAGTTTTGTCTTTATCCGGACTCATGTGTTCTTCATTTCTCTACAAATAACTGAAATAAAGGCACTTCTTGTTACATTTTAAGGACACTCCAACTGCATAACTTGTTTGTGTATATCCTAAACACGGGACCCCCCCAAACAAGACGTTTTACATATTTCGAACTTGAACTTATTTCGAACAGTGTCTGCATTGCAGACTTGCCCTTTCTGCTACATACTCGCTTCACTGCAGCGGTCAAACATGACTGATGTCATGTGGGATTCCTGCTGTGTTACATGAGGAACACTTATCTTTGTGAGAAAACTTTTAAAAATAATGAACAAGATTTCTGCGCTAAAAAATCATTTAAACAGTTAGCTGCGATTCATCTGTCCGGATGTCACAGAAAGCTGTCCTCGGTGCCGACAAAGGAGAACCCATTAAAGGCATTGCTGGAGCTGGTGCTGGGATTGAACTCTGGGGTCTGACTCACTGAGTTAGGAACCATTTCTCTGGTGAACTCAGGATCAATATGTTGAGTGTCAGCTGGGCCCCTCTGAAAGATGAAACAATTTTAAGCGTAAATAAGGATGACTGCTATTATATGCATTATATACAATGCATGACAAGGTGTCCTAAATGTAAAACTAATATACAGCGATGCACGGGCCCATTTGTCTAACTTAAGTCTAACTAGTGAACACTGATCTAGAGAAACTTCTGAAAGCTGGTGTTAAAACCAAGTTTAAATAGTAATCGATTAAATGATGCATGTGAGTAAATTCAGATCAGCTTACTCGTTGACATCAATATACTGAAAAAGCCTAGAAGCACAATAAATGATCCTTATTTTCATTAAAGATATAAAGTATAATACATTTCTATTTCATATGTAAAGTGATTGAGAAGCAAAGCCACACCAGTCTTTGCAACAAGTAAAAGAGTTTCAACTACATAATGACTAAGAGTGCAAAAGGTCAGAGGGATTTCCTTGCTTTAATCTTTAGCTAGATAACAACATAAGATGGGATAAAGAGATTCAGGGACAGATCTGAGAGGGTTTTACTGGCTGATCGCTCTGAAACATTTGTGGTGAGTGGAAAGAAAACAGAACACCAGCTAAGGTGGAGATAAGTGGTTAATAAAGTCACATATGACGAGGCAGGCACACAGAAAAGACACGAGCAGGCGGAGCAGCAACTCACCACATTAGGGTTGTAAGGAGGGGTGATTCTCTTGTGGTAAAGGTCGTCCCAGTTGATCGGAGTGAAAAAAGTGTGGTTCTTTATTTCTAACTATAAATAAAAGAAAGAAAAAACTTCACATGCTTAACTTTTTCATGCCTTTCATAAAAACAAAATCACACATATAGTGAATCATGTAGAACAACGCCAATAGCTGCTACATGCAAGGTAAATGTTATCAGAGGGCTTGGGTGTGGAGCTCTCTTTAAAAGAAATCCAAAACTCTAAAATAAAGACTACACCCAGCTTTTATTTGCGCCAACATTTATTGCAGTTATCCCTATTCTAAGACTAGGCTTATATCCTGTCTGGGAAAGCATCTGTTTTAATATGGAGCAAAGACCGAAAGACTTACAAAGTCTGCGATGGCTCCCAGGCGTCTGTGCTGGTCTTTCTGGAGAAGACCCATCAGCAGAGAGCAGGCGGCCTCAGACTTTCCCGGAGGCAGCATCAGCGGCTTGTGAAGGATCCCATCGTACATTTCACCAATATCACGGCTGTAGAAAGGAGGCTGAACAGAAGGGATGCAATAAATATCATTCATATGTAACATATCAAGTTTCTTTTTAAGGGAAACGAGAGAAAAAATGTTAGCAGTTTCTACCAGGAAGTCATCATGGCTGCGTGCCCAGTAAATGACAAAGGGAAAAGAATTCCTCATAAAATGTAACTCAAAATTCAATCAGTCTGTGTCTTTAAGATGTTTAACAAAACACACCTTGTCCAAAACCTTTCTTTGACCATTTACGACAAGGTCTACTAAAAACTGAGGTCAAATTTGGATCCACATATAGGAGGATGGTTTTAACTTTTAACTACTTTTTTCTGTGAGTACCACCAAAATAATGTGTCTTACTTTTGCGGAAGACTACTTCTTGGTAAAAAATTAACAACAGTACAGTACTGCCAAAACTCATAATCCATAAACCCTAAACAAATACGCATACCAGGCTGAAGAGCATCTCATACAGCACGGCTCCCAGGCACCACCAGTCCACTGTCCTGTCATACGGTTCCTTACGAAGAATCTCTGGCGCCAAATACTTTAGACACATGATAGAGAAAAAAAAATGAAACGATCCAAACTTTGGGTTATCAGGGAACATTTGCTTCCTACAAACTATTGTTCACCCATAGTCTGCATGCTTGTGTTTATATAATGCAATCTTCTTTATCTGGTCCACCTGTTCAACTGTTTGCAAAGATCTTATCAGCCCACCAGTAACTCTTTGCCTTTAGGCATGTAGATATGGTCCACATGATCTGCTCACATTCAAACAGAGCACCAGAATGGGGAAGAAAGGTGATTTAAATGGCTTGACATGGCTGTTGGTGCCAGACAGGCTGATCTTTCAGAAACTGCTGATCTGCTGGGATTTTCATGCAAAACATCCAATGAGCTGCAGCTCTCTGGGTGAAAATGCTGTGTTGATGCTGGAGGTCAGAGGAAGGCTACGGTGAGTCCAATAACCGCTTGTTACGAGAAAATTACGCAAAAGAGCATCTCTGAACACACAACACATTCAAGCTGATGGGTTACAGTAGCAGAAGACCACACCCACCAGGTCCTGCTCCTGTTAGTAAAACTGAGCCTACACAGAAAAACCTTTTTTTTTTGCGACAAATTGATTTGGATTGTAAACAACATGAAAACATGAATCCATCCTGCCTTGTATCAGTGGTTCAGGCTGTTGGTGGTATAATGGTGTGGGGGATATTTTACTGGCACACCTTGCACACCTTAGTAGCAACTGAGCATCGTTTAAATAGCACAGCCTGCCTGAGGATTGCTGCCCACCACGTCCATCCCTTTATGACCACGTGTGTAGTCATCTTCTGATGGCTGCTTCCAACAAAATAGTGAGGCATGTGTCAGAGTCCAAATAATCTCAAACTGGTTTCTTGAACATGACAATGAGTTCACTCTATTCAAATGGCCTCCACAGACACCAGATCTCAGACCAGTAGAGCGCTTTTGGGATGTGGTGGAACAAGAAGATTCATGGATCATGGACGTGCAGCCGACAGATCAGCAGCAGCTATGTGATCAAGTCATGTCAATAAAGACCAAAGTCAGGGTGCAGGTTTAGCTCAGTGTGTTGAGCAGGCGACCACATCACAGCCATGCGGCTGAGAGCAACTGGCCCTTGTCCGACCCGCGGCCCTTTGCCGCATGCCCCCCCCTCTTTCTGTGCCTCTGCTTTCCTGTCTTTTCTTCACTGTGTCTATCAAATAAAGCTGAAAAAGGCCAAAAAATTAAATATAAAAAAAGACCAAGCAATGTAAGTAATGTTTCCAGCACCATGTTGAATGCATGCCATGGAGATTTAAGCCAGTTCTGAGGGCAGAAAAAGGTGTCTAGCCCAACAACAGCAATGTGTAACTAATAAAGTGGCCAGTGAATGTAAATTTAAAATATGCTTCATAAACGTTTACTGAAAAAGTTTTTTACTCACTTCTGGAGTGCCACAGAAAGTCGAGGTGGTTGCCTCCGGCTCCACACCCTCCTTGCACAGCCCAAAATCTGTCAGCACCACATGGCCCTGCGCACACAAAACAGTGAGTGACAAACACAAATAAAGCCTTTTTCCCCTTTAAAGTGTTAAAGCAAATGGGCTGATCCTGACTCACCAGACAGTCTAAAAGTATATTTTCTGGCTTCAGATCTCTACAATGAACAAGAACAAATCAGACCGTCAGTGCAAAAACATATTATTACTTTGTATTTTCAATTTTTGATAAATGATAGGTTTCAATAAACGTTCGAGCGTCTCTTTAACCTGTAAACAATGTTGAGAGAGTGAAGGTAGCCGATGGCGCTTGCTACCTCAGCCGTGTAGAATCTCGCTCTGGGTTCTGAGAAACACCGCTCTCTCTGCAAGTGGAAGAACAACTACACAAAGAGAAAGACGGGCGGAAAGAAGAAAATTAAATTAAATTAAAAATTTTCAATGCATTGAGAGATGAGACACTTCCAAAGTCTCAGGAAAAAGCTCGGTATAAAAAAGGTTTTGACTTGCTTTGCTTTTTGAGTGCTGCAACAGCAAACAAGAGGAAAACAACAACATGACATCAACTATGTCTCATACCAGTTTCAGTTTAGGCTTCATCATTACAAATGTGGACAAATTTGCACAATAGGTGAAATAAAAACCATCTGATCAGTAGACGGAAATATGTTAAGATTTTAGATAAGACATTTTCTAATCTGTGGGCTTTTGTTTCAGTGACGGGAAGGTTCACTCTTGTACCTGTAGGCTGACTATGATAACACTATAAAACTAGCAAGAATTGAAAGCTTGTGGAAATCATCTGTTGTACTGCACTTTGTCTAATCTTTACTTTTTTAGCAAGAAAAAAGCGAGTTTGTAGCAGTTACACAAAAGAGAACAAAAATAAGCTAGAGGTAGATTGTTTGTGATGACAGCAGTACTTCGTACACTGATGATGCTTGTTACAGTAAACAAATAAATCTAATTGCTTCCTGTCACCCAGGAAGTTACTAATATATCCTGTACAAGTGGAAACAGTTTGTGTCATAAGTGTACTGAACAGATTTTGGAATCCGACCGCTATACGGGCTGCAAGGCATCGGTCTTGTTGACAGTGACCTTATTTATTACAGAGAGCATCTAATGTCATTGCTTTTTAACTTAGCACCTTTAATTGAAACAGTCCAACAAACCATGAAGCTACAGTCTAAAATCTTTAATGTTAAATTCAGCTCATTTAAGAGACAACTCAAAACATTTTTATTTAAAAAAAAGATCCAGGTACTTTTTTTAAAAAGAAATCTCTGAAAACTCTGATATTCACCACGCTCCAAGCCACTTTCTGACAAAGTCTAATGAACTATGTAAGTGGAAACGATTTATTTATGTATGTTAGCGCATGTACCTCTCCGCCATTTACATAGTCCAGGACAAAGTAGAGCTTCTCTACAGTCTGAAACGAGTAGTGAAGCCGAACCAGAAACGGGTGTTTGAGGCTCTTCAGCAGCACGTTTCTCTCTGCCATGATGTTCTTTTGCTAAAGAGGGAAAAGGAGAAAAATAAGTTCTGGAGCTTTTCTGCTCCATGTTTTTTGACAAAAAGGCCTTAAATCATTTTATTTCACTATAAAATTTGAAATGCACGTATGAACATAAATAAATATTGTTTATAATTCACAGAATATATTTGCAGTGATGATGCATAAATAATACAAAGAAAAAGGAAAATAAAGGAAACATGTTTAACACACATCCTGTGTAATTTATTTAAAAAATGGCTGTAATTCATAAACACTTAATGTAAAGGTTTTGAAAACCCGAGAGTTTGCACTTTAATCACATTTTGATAGTCCAAATTAAAATCCAATGTGATGATGTAGATACTAAAAAAAAGCATGAATAATGTGATTGTTTTTTGCCCTGGAGTTACTGCGCTCACATGCTTCTGGACCAAAAGAAGCACATCAATGACTTCTTTTCATGCTGCTAACTGAAATCAGTTGAAATATGTGTACTTTTTTTTTTTAATTACTCATTAAACATTATTTGAACCCCTTTTTAAAGTAATTAAAACAGTGATGTGCAAGTTATCTTTCACCCTATGAAAAGCTTATTTCATTACATTATTTTATTTCATTTAATGTCACTTTATGACAAAAAGGGATGACTGGGAAGAAGGTTGCCAGCGAGCATGGTCAGTAATAACAATCAGTTTGTCTAATCAGCAAATTATGCTGTCTAACAAACACCTGGCCTGGCTTTTTTTTCTGGAGGCAATAAAATCTGTTCTTTGTACAGAGCTGTAGATTAGATAAGCCTGAGACCCTGTTGCTAGGTAAAAACTCTAACAACTATCAAAGATCCTCACTATCACAGAGGGAACCCTTGGACAGTTATTTTCCATCGTCATCTCCTTATCCTGACACAATTCCAAAATGCATTTCAACTAAACGCGGACCTTTAAAACACATTAACACAGTGACAGCAGAGCCCACCTCTTTTTTCTTCAGGATGATTTTCTTCTGCAGGACTTTGACAGCGTAGAATTTGCTGTCGGCTTTATGCTTGGCAAGCAGGACCTGTATGGAGGTTCACTTGTTAGTGCCTTGTTTAGCAAACAGTCTGCACCACCATCTCAGCATTCTGCTTTCAGGATATTACATGAAAGTAGCGCACGCAGCACAGATATGTCGCCTGTGGAACCAGATAATACCGAGAAATCTGATAAGTTTGTTGACACAAAGAGCAAAAAGGCCTGAGGTGGACATGAAGCCACAAAAACGCCTATTTTTTAAGATCTTTAGGAGTTGAATGTCCATATTTATTATGTTCCACTGGACGACGCTCAGGAGACCGAAAGAGGCCTCAGTGGATTGTACAGTTAATGATTCATGAAGAAAGGAGCACATTTCGATTAGACAGTAGTCAGCAGGTAGACTCTCACTGACCCCCGCTGCAATGTCAGCAACCGCACGCTATGTAGTCTCTCTCCTTCTTTCTGACGCCCTCTCACTTGTCTCACAAGGTCAGCACAGTAAAACCCTTATTCATTTGCATTAATACCATTAATACCTTCAACTGGATTTGTTATTTATTAATAAAAAAGGAAAAAATTTACTCGAGGAGCCGCTGCAGCCGCTGCACCTCCTTCAGTGAACTGAAGGAGGTAGAACAAGGAAATGACCGAGAGGGAAAAAAGCCAGGAGATGTATTAAACAGCAGAAAGATGGATCTATAAATAAGTAATTGTTTCAGTGTTACCTTTCCAAAGGTCCCTTTGCCAATGACAGCCAAGAAGTCAAAGTCAGTGGGCCTGGCACTGAAACAAGAAGGTAATGTATTAAAATTACATAATAACTTCTGAGATACTTTATTACTAACAGGATATAAATCGTGGATATAATGCTGGTGAGAGTTTCTCCTCATACAGCAACACCTCCTTAATAAAATACAGACTGTAGATAATTAAAGTTTCTGTTTGAGGTGCTTCGATCTGACATTAAGAAAGTTAATGGGGAGGCGGAGCTACATGCTGGTTAGTTAGTTACTGACTTTGGGTTTGCTGAAGGTCCCAGGTTAACATCATCTTGAGGAGAGGAAGGTGGTGTCCGCAGCTGGAAAAAAAAAAAGATTGATTCAATTGATTTATAAATAGGCTTCAGCAGCAGGAAAAGGACACATGTCACGATGTATTCGATTATCGAATGAAAAATACAGAAACTAAGGAGTTCGCAGTAAAACCTCGACAAGGTAAGGTCATGTCTAGCACCTTTGAAACACAGGGCCATTCAAAAAACTTTAGAAGATCAAATTAAAACCAAAAAGATAAAACGAAGAGAAGAAAAGGCAGAAATGATCCCAGTAGTAATACTAAAAATAAAAACAGCAAACACAATGTTGGCACAGCTACCTGCTGGTTAAAAGCAATCATGAATAAAGGGGCTAGCTGGTTGTGGCATTAAGCACCATAGCAGCTGTGCATTTAGCTGCTATGGTGCTTAATGCTCATCCTGCTTAGTTTAAGATCTGTGCAGTGCACTAGCTGACCGGATCTACTGGGTTTGTATCCATTAAACATCTCAGATATGTATTTAGGGCCCCAAGCCTTTTAATGATTTATTAACAACCAGTAATACTTGTAATTCAGTTCTATATGTTACTGGAAGCCAGTTCAGGGAGCCGAAAATAGGTGTGGGCAATTTACAATTTTCAGGAGCTCAGGAGCAAAGCTGCTCAAACGTATTTTAAGGAAACTTGTGGGATGTATCTAGAGAGCAGTTATTACAAAAAAGTTTTGTAATCCATCCAAATTCTTCCACTTATCCAACTCAGGTTGAGGGGCGGGGTACACCCTCGACAGGTTGCTAGTCTGTCGCAGGGCTAACACAGAGAGATAGATGACCGCTCACACTCATATTCACACCTACGGGTAGATTTTTTACCACTTAACCTAACCCCCACTCACTGCATGTCTTTGGACTGTGGGAGGAAGCTGGAGTAATTGAAAAGAACCCACACAGACACAAGGAGAACGTGCAACACTCCACACAGAGATGCTGGATTCAAACCCATAGTCCTTCTTGCATTGAGGCAACAGTGCTAACCACTGTGCTGCCAGACATCGTTAAATTACTGCTAATTATTGAGTATAATACATATTTTCTCTGATATGAATTTTGTTCTTGAAAAAACTTATTGCACTTTTTGGTTGAGACAAACTCTTGAAGTGGCAGTGCTGGAGGGCTTGTTAGTTTGTCTACAGCAGCAAACAGAGTCTGAGTATTTCAGGTGTTTTCATTAATAATGTTGGTAAAGTAGGATTAACTCAAAGATGTAGATACAGACACTGATTAAAAATGTCATTGTCAGTCTGAAGACTGCTTCTGCTCAGTTTTCTTGTAGTTTCTCTTTTGATCTGCTACCATTATAACATTTTTCCACAGTGCTTTCTGTTTACCAGAAACAGTGTTAACCTTGACAGGTGCAATGTTGTCAAGAACCCTGAGAATGTTAGAGTTACTGCTTGAGCTGGTCATCCACAGACTCTGCTATTGCACTATTACATCATACCAATGGTTTGCATAAATAAAGTACTAGTGTTTTCATTGAAATTCCTCTTTCTAATAGTTTTGAATGTGGCTTGGTGGACTGGGGTGACCATCAAAGAAGACACAAAAATGGTCAGACAGAACTACATCCAAAGCATTAGGATCAGACTCATAACGGAGCTGATCTTAAGCCCAGACACTACAATTTTCAGGTCTTTTTGATGATTTTGTATATGAACACTGAAATACCAGAAAAATGTAAAAGGATCAAGATATGTTCAACATTATGCACCACCATTTAGTAAAAATATAGAGAAAATATAATTCTCTGTAAGCCGTATGTTTGATCTGGTCAAGATTTCATGCCCTTCCTGATGCAACACTCCCCAGTTACCCAGGCTTGGGACCAGCACTGGGAGTACTGTGGCTTGTGGACCCCTGGACAGAATTAACAATGAGTAGATCAGAAGGAAAGCTCAGGTTCAGTGGTGTGAAAACAAAGTTAGAGAGGCAAGGCTGACTCTGGACATGTGCATAGGAGGGATAGTGGGTATATCAGAGGATTAAGTGGAGCTGATGAGCAGGAGGAAAAGAGGAAGACCACAGAGGAGGCTCATGCGTGCATTGAGGAAGGATATGCAGAGGGTTGGTGAGACAGGGGAGAATGCTAGGGATGGGGTGAGACTGCGGTAAAGGGAGCAGCCGAAAGTTATAGTAAAGAGGAAGATTGACACTTGGGTCTTGCGCTCTTTTAAATAGCAGTCTATTCAAGTCTGATCTATTCAGGTTTAAATTATGTGGATTAGGATTTTGTGAAAATCTACTCTGGAAATTAAAAATCCAGAACCAGAGGAAAAGACATACGTGAGGTTTGCCTCATTTAAACAGGGAAACCCATCAAAGGTTAAGAGCAACACAACAAATACATAGATTTGTCTCGTCCTAAGTGATCACATCAAACGAATGGCACTGCTAGAGATCATATGCTGAATCTCTAAAATATTGATTCAGTGTGACCTGATCAAATACGACGCGACATGAAAGCCAAAGACACTCCAGATGTCGATGTCAGTTCACTCATTAGACATCTGCTAAACAAAGCAGGACTGGACTGCAGGCGCGTTTCCCTTTCACCCAACAGAGTAAAATAAAAGCATCATGATAAAATTACACTCACATTACAGTGTGCCATGGTTACTATACTCCACTCCCATCAGTGTTTGACAGACCTGCTAGGAGAGGAGAAATATTCACATTCAGTGGGCTCAGCAGCTTTTGTAGGGGTAAAACATATTCAATATTTATAGGTAAAAAAAAAATCTACTCATCTGCTCTGACTCAGAGGAACGTGGTCATCTAACCTCCGTAACCTGCGCAGGTGTTAACTCACCTCATGTGACGACAGCCTGAGGATCAAGAGGAGCTGGTAGTTCTGGTTTGTACTGAAGAGGATGCTGGAACAACAGAAAGACCGTGATGGGCCTCGTGTTTGTGTAGTGTGTGTCTGTGTGTGTGCTTGCATTACTAAAGGGAACACATTTTTACAGCGTTAGGAGACGCAAAAATAAAATCTGTAAATTTTACTCTTAACATTAGGGTGAGGGTTATGTTTCGTAAACTAGAGGTTATGGCAAGTTTTCAGAAAGTTATTGAAAGTCGGTGCGATGTCCTCTAAAGTGATGGAAACATGACCCTGTGTGCATTGGTGTGTGTGTGTGTGTGTGTGTGTGTGTGTGTGTGTGTGTGTGTGTGTGTGTGTGTGTGT
>NW_024582421.1:1869157-1875620 GCF_018398535.1 Haplochromis burtoni
GTGTGTGTGTGTGTGTGTGTGTGTGTGTGTGTATGTGTCGGTGAACATGTTTATATGCTAAATATTGTTGTGTCTTTTTTCATATCTGTCAAAACATGTGGGATGACCAAGATCTCTCTCACTCACACACACACACACACACAAGCACATCCATCTAAACACACACACATAAAACAAAAGTCCCATTGATCTGAGGTCATGCTTTTCCTAGGAACCCTGGGCCTGTTTATCTATTTATAGGCAAATGAGGTGCTGAATGTCACATTACATTTGTGCAGATGCATTTATTGTAGTTTGTATATAATAATATTTTAAGGCCAGTTAGTAACCGAATCCGTGCAGTTTCACACCCCAAAAATAACGATTTTATGCTACATTAAATAATCTACAACTAATGAAGAACTCTCATAGACACAGACTGTCACTTACATAATGCCTTTCTAGTCAGTTTGAGCACTAAAAAAAGCTTCTTACCACAAGTCTTTAAACTTGATCACACACATTCACACGGTGCTTTTACTAACATTAACGCACTCGAACATTTCGACATGCAGAGTGGACGAGCCGGAGTTCGACCCAAAAGTTTTCCAATTGGCCTGATCCACATCCAGCTCAAAATTTTAGCTGTTAAAAAGTGTCCAATTTGCCAAATTTTAACTTTAAGAGTGTGTTTCCACATTAAGATTGATATGAAGAAAGCACTCTATTGTTCATTTAAATGTAACCCAAAAAAAGTGAATAAATAGACTGCAGTTTGGCTATAACAGCGAACTTAATGCATTATTTAATAATGACACATTTGGTAAGGACGTGACAGGAGGTTAAAATGACGCACATTGACAGTTATGATAACCTCTTAATCTGCCACTAAAGCTACACTCAGCAAAACTACAACTCTGTTCAGAGATTAATCCTCAGAGCAAACCAGAAACTAACTCACAGAAAGACTCGTGTTCGCAAAACTAAAAGCTGGATAGAAAACTGAATCATACAAGTATAAAAACCTATTACAGAGCCTTCTTAGACAACTGTGACTTTCCTTTAAAGAAGGGAAAAGCTCAGCTACAAGTCAGTGATCTGAGTGAGAGTTGGGACTAAAGACAACATGTAGAGACTTCCTAACGGGGCTATCAGTACAGTATCATCAGTAACCCTGATCGATCACACAGATCACATATGGACGTGTCTAAATATCCAGCAGGCTGAGGTTGTTAGCAAGTTTTACAAGCAGACCTGTGCAATAATGATGAGCACCACAGTGACGCTCCACACTATCTGTGCACCTGTTATTATTACCCCGGATATAGAAAATGACCCGAGGAATAAATCACGCAGAATAGGTCAGAAATGATCAGCTCACCTGTGTGAAGGATGAGGTGATCCGTGCTCTGCGCGCTTCACACTGACAGGACTCCAAACAGAGCGCAGTCACAGTGGCAGCTAGAGGCTGATCTCAGGTCAGCGCATCTGCTTTTCACACGTCATGAGGGGACGTGGGCAGGACTCCACAGAGTGAATCATTGATGAAATGTTAGCGAGCTTAAAATAACAAGGCGGTGCAAGGGCGCAAACTTTCAGCGACCCTGCGTGCGTGTGCGTGTGCGCAAATAGCAAAATTTCCGGAAATTGCTGTGTGGTTTCAAAATAAGCTATGTAAGATATAAAATAATGTAAGACTGATATGTTTTTTAACCTTCCAAAGTTATTTGTCAAGAAAAAAGGTGAAACAGCGGCCACATTGTTATAGATACTTCATGTATGTGGTTACATGAGTACATGAACCCTAACTTTAGCGTCATGTAAAGCATGCGTACTAGGGGTGCTAAAAAGGGATTTCCGATTTTTCTGTGTGGGTTTTTGTTTGTTTGTTTTCTCATGTGTAATTTCTGCGCACGCACTGTTAAATAAACTGTGTTTTAAAACTTGTTTTGTAAGCATCTATCACAGATTGTAGGCCAATAAAATCATTTCGTTTAATTAGGGGCAGATATTTTTAGCGCAACACAACTCTTGTACATGGCTGTCTGGGCTATAATCTGTCAAACATATCTCTCACGAATGATATCAAGTCATTTTGAGCCTGAAAGAACATCGATGTCACAAGGTACACGTTGCAATCCATTTTTGCTCAGGTGACTTTTATATATCCTTAGTGTATCAGCAGCATTAAAAAAAAATGTATTTTTCAAGAGAGATGTGGCCAAGAGGGCAGCAGAAAGTGCAACAAATACAACATCACAGTTCCATAAAGATATCTTAAGTGGGCAAAAATTGCTGTAATGATTATTATGAAAGTGCCATGACGCAGAGTCATAAAGACACTTGCCAGATATGTCAGTTGTGTATTTTATAACACCTTCATAAATGCTGTTGACTACAGTCTGTTTACTGTATGAGTAAATATATTCCTTATTTTTAAAAAAAAACCATTTTGAAACATGAGGAATCGCTTCTTGTCAGTCAGCCAACAGAAGCTCAAATTCAGTCCATGGGAATCAGTTATAAAAACTCATCAGTTAACTGCAAATTCAACAAGTTAAATATATTAAAAAAGTTAAATATATAGACAGTCAAGTCTCTTGGTTTCTAACAATGCAAATGCTATAGTTTTGTCCTTACAAGGACTTGTAAAGCTTTGCTATTAACTTTTTTATTTATATGTAGCCACAGTAAAGTCAGTGAATGTGGTCAAACTGACACAATGTTAAAACTACACAGATTTTTCTTATGTTCATCATCTCTTTTGAACTTTTTGAGAATGTACTAAAACAATGCCAGTTCCAAACAGGTTGGGACAGGGCAGGGGTGACTCAATTTGAAATAGTGCAACAATTTCAGAATAATGGTCCTCAGCATAAAATTGCAAAGGCTTTGAATATCTCATCATCAACATCATCATCAAATATTGATTTTCTGGTTTGTCCCTTCCACACAGAGATTTTTCCAGGTTCTCTGAATGTTTTGATGATATTATATACTGAAGATGATGAGAAAAGATCTTTGGTTCCTCAGACACCCACAAATGCAGGTAATAGCTCTGTGATGCAAAGAAGAAGGCATGGAAACACTGGGCCAAAGATCTGAGGCAAAGAGGAAAACTGTTGTTAAAAGAAGCGGGGATGCTGCACACTGATAATCATGGCCCCATTTAAATTTACTGCACTCATATGTGACCTGTGAACCATTAAGATAATCTAGCTTCTGAAACAGCCCCATATAGTTCATAGACTGGTAACACTTTGGCCGTTACCTCATTTTTTGAGGTTGTCGAGTGGCTCTATGCCCGGTTAGTGGGTCATTGTCACACAGTCCCACAGTTTGAGAACAACTAAAAACAATGAAACTTCGACAGACTGCAGAATAAGTCAGCACTCTACTCCCAGCAAGGTTTGTCAGTTTAGATGTGTTTTAACACACGTGAAAGAACGTTTGAATAAAAGTGTGTCATCTTCCCCCCAAAACACTATGTTATATAAAGATGTTACATGACAAACTAAACTAAAAAAGTATTTATGAAGTATTCATTGAACTCCCCGGGCTTTATAAATATCCAAGCCATTTTCTTTTAAGGTTTTATGACAGTGGTTTCAAACCCATTCTACATTGTGGGCTGGGCCAGCGCGATTAAATGATACATGTGTAAAGTTCATCGCTCTGACTGCCCTGTAATTAAATATTTAGATTATAAAGTTTTCATTAATTACCAGAAAATGTACTTGTACTTTTGTGTGGTATGGATGGTGGGTGAAGTCTGTTTTAATCGGAAAAGCTGAGTTAAAATACAGTAAAAAGTTTGAAATATACTCAAAATATATCCTTCAAATTTTCTAAAGCTGTCCAGTGGGAGACATTGGAGTGTTTGCCGGGCTGATTTGAACAGCTGATTTGTCTTATGTTTGACACTCCTGATTTATCATATGATTTTTGTTTTTTTTTTACTGTACTGTGGGTTCAGGTTTCTATATCATGCTTCTGAGTACTGAACTGCAACAAGCTTTCAATATTAAAATGCGCACAGAGCTGAACGTTTAACACAGCTCAACACTAGTTTCAGTGTAATGGGACTTTTCTTTTGTTTAACTCTGCTCCTCGTACAGAAAACATGGGTTAATGGTAAAACCAAAAGTCCTGACTTTGCTTAGCGCCATCTTCTGATATTATTAAGAAAAAAATAAGACCTGGTCAACTGCTGCTCCTTCCTGTATGAAACATTTGTTACCCAGCAGTCAACTGAGTGCTTTGTTTGTAGTCTTGCTGCTGCAGGTTATCAGCAGCGCCTGCTTTCTGGCCTCTGCAGTGGAACAAGAAGATAAGTAGTGAAAGCAGAAAGGGCGTGGAGGGAGTTATCGCCACCATGGCCAAGTGCTGACAATAATACGATCAACAGGGGGATGTGCCTGTAGGCATAGTCAGTTTATAGTCAGTACTGTGCACACAGAATACCTGCACACACACAGGAAATGCAGGATTTATCATCCGTAGCAGGAGGCAAGAGGCAGAGACATTAATCAGACAAGACAGCTGTGGATGTTTATTAATTCATATGGTTTAAATGACATTTGTGACCCAAGATTATCTTGACACGCACACACACGCACACAAATCCCACCAGAGAGACATACAAAGAAGTGATATTTAAGATTCCAGGAGCCCTTAAAACATTCAGCTTTCGTCTCACAATATCAACTCCATACAGTGTTTTAAACAAACCCTGACATCAAATGTAAACATTTCTGAGAACACAGTTCACCCGGCGCTTCCTTCACATGTAAACTGCAAGAGCGCTCCATTGGCTAGATACCAAATACGTGTTTATAGTGCAAAAGGTGGATTTTTTGCACTCTCTAGTGACCGAGTGTGGGAATATCCATGTGTAAAATCCATTTGAATTTCACAGTTGTGCTAAAATCCCAATGCAAAGAGTCCGTTTCATCTATTTATAACAGCTAAAAAATAATTTCAGACGTTTTGCATATAGAGATAAAAATTCAAACACTGTCGTTTGTTTTCTCTGCCTCGGATTCGAGAGCTGAGGGTCGACGTTTTAAAAGTTACATTTCGTCCTTCACTCGAGCGCTCACATTTTCGGTGCAGCGCGCAGAATTTTGAGGCAGTGAACATAAAGAACTAATACTCAGGAATAATCAGTGAAATGAGCAAAGGCTTCCTCTGCGACTCAATCACAAATCTAAACAGTCTGAACAAAGCAGCTCATTTGATTTGTTTTTTTAACATTACAGTGCAACAATTTGTCTAATATATAAGGAACTGTAATATTAACTGTTGCTGAATACAGCACTTCTGTATCAGCTTCTTTATTGCACAAAACGTGAAGCCTATAAGAGCCTCACAGACCAGCCTCACTTACTGCATCAAAATCCTTTTACTTACTTTTTTTTTAATGTGGAACCCTTTCTTGTCTTTTACCCAACCTTTTTTTTATTTTCCTTCATTTCCATTAGTTGATACAGTATTTCAGGATGTTTTCTTTTCAACCTTGATACATGTTCCTTTCACTTTTACTCGTCAGACATTGCAAACTGATGGGTTTTGTCACAATCCAGGTAAGAGTTCTCATCACATCTGGCCACGTGTGAACTTCATCTTAAGGTAAGTTGACCTCTTTGGAGGTTTCAACTATCCTTGTACATCAATAGGAACTATTCTAACTTAGGAAGTAAACGTACAGTATCAGTACCTATATCAGCTGCATTGGTGTAGGCAGGAACTGGATGTTAATCTTCCTTGTACAGGAAAACAAATAAAACAGTATGTCTGTTTAACAAACATCTGTTACATGACATCACCTATTTTTTCCCCGTCACACCACTGAGAGCAGCGGGTGTCTGCAGTTCTCTGCCCATCCATGTGTCCATAAGTTTGTATACCTTAAGATGGACAACTTTGTTCATCTTAATCAAGGACATGATACCTTTTGAAGGTTTTCGGGGATTGTCTTTAAATTTGGAAGTTCAAGCACGAACTGATTAGAATTTGGTAGTCGGTGTTTAAAAGTCGCTGAGAGCTTTTGGCTTAATTCACACTGTGATATCATTTCTCACAATAGCTTAAAAGGATATGTTATTTATAAAATTATAACATTTTTATGTTCAAATAGTAAAAAAGTTACCCGCAGAGAGACATGGATGTAAAGTGCGCTTTGGTAGGCAGAGAAATGCAACCGTGGGGTTTCCAGCCGTTCCCGCTGGCTTATAATTCAAATTCAGTATAAAGTATGTGGGTTGAAATGTTGAGATTTAGCACAGCACACACAGACGTACTGTGGCTAAGGGATATTTTTTGAGGGGTTTTGGGTGAACCAAACCCATCAGTTTCTGTTTTCCTACATGTGCTCCATCCTCATATCCATGACAGTCCTCCATTACTCTCCAAAAGTATTCATATTTTCTAATCAACCTGAATCTTCTAATCTCAGCTCTGTTTCTCTTTACCCTGATCGGAC
>NW_024582421.1:1875640-1924029 GCF_018398535.1 Haplochromis burtoni
CCACCCCCTCCCCTCCCTCCTCCCTCTCTCTGATGGGTACAGGACACCGAACACATGGAAAAAGGGGTCAGGGTCTTTTTCCCTGCAACAGAATGAATTTGGCACATGATGATTGGCGGCACAGCGCTGCCGCTGAGTGAGGGCGGGATTCACTTCAGTCCCTCGTCTGTGCTCTTGAACATGAGGATGGCGTTGGAGATCTTGAGGGCGGGGCCTAGCTTAATGCTCATGATCTTCACAATGTCGGTCTGGGTCAGCAGCAGGAAAGCCTCCCCGTCTATCATCTAGAGAGACACAAATGTGGAGATAGTAAGTGGAGAAGAGTTTGTTCCATCTGGTCAAATATCAAATTATAGTAGCACCTAGCAGTGAAATCCACTCAGAAATATTATACAGCTGCAAACATGTAAGAGTGCAAGACAGTCTAAACAGCATCAGTAATGAATGACATGTTTACACGTCACCAGTAAAGACTGCAAATCTTTATTCATCCTTCAGTTATTAATCCACCTCTGGTCTCACCTCTTCTTTGAAGAGACGAGCCTGTTCTTCACAGCCAATTAAATTCTGGACAAATCTGAAGACCTGCGGCACAGATGCAGCGGATTTCAGGTAATCGTATAAGTCAGAGAAAGAATGTAAATAATTATAGAGGCGAACGACATTTTCCCACCTCCTCGACGCTCCATGCAGCCACCTGGCTGGCGTGAATGCCCTGAACGCCGGGCAGCAGCTTGCAGTGCTGTTCCCAGCACAAAGACAGAGTGCGGTCTGATTGGTTGCTCAAAGCTGACATGAACAGTGATGGATACACTCCCTGTGAGGACATGTCTGTGCACAGAAACATACATACACATGATGAAACACGTGATTGTACAAACATGGAAATTTGAGGGGAATACGAGATACATGAGCTGACTGGATGTTTGTTGCAACTGTTGCCTGTCTAAATATTGTATCTAGAATCTTATAAAGACAACGTGATTGTAAAATTATCTTAAAAGCATTAAGTAATTATATAAGATAAATACGTTGACAACCATTTAATTTTGGGTATCATAGCAGAAAAAGCAACGGTTAATTCATTTCTATTAGATTGCAAGGCTCAGTGGAAGCTCTAAAAACTTCACCGGTGAGTTACAAAAGGTCTGCCGGCCTTTTCACAGTAACAAATACAGCATATCAAACAATTAACATGCAAATCTTCTGATTAGATTATTAGTATTTCTTGTTTTGAGGTGAGGTGCTGCGAAAACAAAAAAACAAACAGTGCAACTTACTCTGGTAGTCCCTCTGTTGATTCTTTCTGTATTTGGGAGGACGACCAATCCTGAAAATACAGAAAATGAATGCGAGAAAAAACAAACATGCACACAAATACATGGACACCACTTTACCTGCCACGGTAATGAGTCTTCTTAGTCCTCTGACCAAAGAAGAGGTTTCTCTTGCACTCTGAGTCTGATAGGTCAGCCTTCAGCCTACCCTGGTTACGCTCAGCCAATGGGCAGCCGGATATGCAGTGATGGGCGGTGAAACGACCGGTGACATGGCCTGAGCCGTCACACCCTGGAGTTGGACACTTCCTGTTTCAAAGACAAAAATGGAGATATGCTTTCTGTGCATTTTAGCATCTAAAAAAATTCTAATTTTTTTAAAAAAAAAGTTGGGACTCTGTGTAAAATGTCAACAAAAATATGGCCCCGTCCCAACTTTTTTTAGATCATTGACTGATAATGTCAAATTCAAAATGATGATCCACTTTCTCAGTTCAAATATTTGACTTTTTTATTCTGTTTTCATTTAGGTTTTACACATCATCCCAAGTTTTTGGAAAAATCATGCATTTAATGACAGGATGACAGAGCTGAGTTCAGGATTTACCTGTTGTGGAAGCTGTATTTGTTGGTTCTGGGCTGACTGATGGGTTTACAGGGAACAGAGGAGGTGTAGGTGGACTGGCCTGTAGCAGGAGGCTCCCTCACACCTACATATATACAAACACAGTGGAGGACATTCACATACACTCATAGGCTGACATTCACAATCACGGCATTGATTATGCCTTAAAGAAATCATGTAAATAACAAGTGGCAAACCGTGAGGCTTTAGAAAGATCCACTAATGTCCACATGAGACTGGCTTTACAACAGAAAAAAACCATTTGGTCTATAAAGTCACCCATTTAACTTGTATTAAATCTTAAAGTTATGGATATGCCTGACAATGTAGATTCAATCATTACCTAAGAACAGTTTCTGTTAATCCAGTTTTCTTATTGTTAGGTAAAGTTAGCATGCCATTAAATATCACAGTGAATTACACTTGCTATGTAAGCTAGCTTGTCAGTGCTAGCATTAGCCAATATCGTAGCAGCACTGCCTTCAAAGTTCAACAAAATATTAAAATAAAGTTTCAGAACAGTCCGTAACACAATACTGATGTCACTGTGGCCACTTCTATTTTTTATATACAGTCTATAGAAGATAGCAATAGGCTTAGAATTTTTGACCTCCAGTTTTAATTGAAGAAAAAGGAGTCACATGAGGCTGGTTGCTACCATGCGGTTGCTGTGTTTTAGTGTCCCGTGGAGGGATTTTAAGCGGGTGACCGGTGGCCTCGCACCAGCCTGCTGGATGGATGTCTGGGTGATCTGAGTCTACCCACTCATCATAGACGTGACTCCAGCCATCATAATGGATCTGAACAAGAAGAAGAGAGCGGGCTGTAATAGATATAAATACTCCACATGTACTTGAGCTCAAAATGTACAGAAATCAACAGTCAACTGCAAAGACGTATGACACAGTGATTGGACATGGAAGATCTTATTCCTGCAGACCTATCCAAACTGACAGGCACACATTAAACATACTTTATTGTTTCTTCTGTTTACTTCTCTTAGTCGTTGTGCTGTTATTTCTGATGACTGATCCGATCATCTACACACACACAATCCACTTTATTGATCTAGTCTTTTATCTCTGTTTGTCTTCTTCACTTCTGCAAAATCCTTGTTCAAACTGTTCCTGACGAGGCAAGATGGTTTAACCCATGAGACTGGCACCTTCTGCTTGTTTTCCAGGTTTGATTCACTGCATCAGTTAGATTGCAGGTTGCGCGAGCAGCACCTTGGTTTATCTGGATGCTGATGGTCAGACCGAAGGGATCATATGCTTGATTGTCAGGATGGTCGGTCTTTGAAAGCGGAGCTCAGAGAGGTTGAAAAGTGGTCCACCGAGATGATATTTGATCTCCAGACTTGTTTATTGTTTTATTTATTGAAGCACAGCTGCTGAGCATAAGGAAAAAGTACTGGAGCAGGAATCTATATCTAATTTACTCTGATGATTGATGAAACTTGATTTCTTTTATTGTCATCAAACCAGTCTTGACTCCTTTTTTTATAAAGCTGATACTGGGATTATGTTTAATTGTGTTGCTTCCAGCTCTTTGACTGATTCTTGGGATCTTTTAATCTTTAGGAATCGATCAATCAATTAATTTTCTTCAAGAAAATGGGTTCAAGTAATCATTCCACAACATTAAAGAACTACACAAAGTTGTACCTTAATGCGATGCGTGTCCACCTCCTCAACTGTAGCCACTCTTATGAGACCGGGACTTCTTTTGTCCACGGCCTCCAGTTTCATCTGAGGCTGAAAGCTGTGAGGTGACCGCTGGAGCAGAGGATGATGGGATTTCACATTCACGTTGACAACAAAACAAACTAGACATATTTTCCATTAATCTGTGACTTTACTGTTCGTAATGCTAGCTCTTCTTTACTTTTTATCTGCATTCTCACCACTTTAAAGGCATCAGCAGCCACTGCTTTGGATCCTGTCTCCTCCAAGTATCGAGACCAGGAGAACCGGCCCTGGTCTGGATAATCTGGTGCAGGAAAAAACTTTCACCAACGTAAACAGCCATAAAACCTTACACGGTTTTGCCTGACTTTATATATCACTTATTAAAAAACAGCTTTTGTAAGTTTTAAGCATAGATACATATGTCAGGTACTAACTTTTAACTGTCACATGTTCATCCTCAGTTTAACGGTAATGAAAGAAAAAAAAAAAAGAGGGCAAGTGTACAAAAAAGTAACTGAGCAGAACTCATGATGAACCCATGATATGACAATGAGCACGGATAAACTACTGATTAACAGGGATCACATTCCTCACCTTGGGGTGGTGTTAGAGGGAGGTTCCTTTCTTGGCACCAACCAATAGGATGAATGTACGGACTGCTGGAATCACACCTGCATGTTGTGACACACAACAATATGCACAATTTAGGTTCAATAGAAATTTCTGTGAACTTACAGGAAAATTAAGACTGAACTGATGAGAGATTATGCTGCAGGAAATAAATCAGCATCTAGCTGTTGAAGAAAGTGAAACTTTTAAATCCTGAAAGATTTGTGTTTCTCTCTGTTGAAGTGATCTAAAGACACTTGTTTAGTAGTATTGTATCCATAGTGACATTGATGTAAAGGTGGATTTGTTGTACTGCTCTGAATCTCTGTGAAGATTGTGTTACAGCAATGTCAGTGTTTGCACGACACTTTTTTTCTGCATCGCTCTGTAAACAATCTGAGCTGACTGTGTTGAATATTGAACGACAGCTACTTTTACTGAAACACAGGAGCGAGAAAAGAGAGAGGTGAAAAAACGAGAAAGCAGCACGCATCTGCTGTGTGCTGGGAGAAAACTGGCACATGCGCTGAAACGAGTGAGCCAGATAAAAGTCCAGCCTGTTATGTTTTGTTTAATGGAGGCATTATCTTTACGCTAATCAATACACCGTGCTTATGCAGCTCGGCTGCTGTAGTCTGAATTGCTGCGATATGTACTGAAAAAGAAATCGGATACATGGAAAACATATTAGATGTTCACACTGAGAAAAGTCCAAGGGTTTTGGATTTTTTTTGCAGACAGACGAACCTTTACTTCTGAGCAAGGTTGCCTCTCTAAAAAGTTCTGAAATGAACATTTCACAAATGTAATTTTATAATCTGAAATGGTCACATATCACCTATGACACAGCATCAAACAGCTGTTCAGTCCTAATAAAGGTATGAATTTCGTTCCACGGGATTCAGAACTTTTTGCAAACTCTAGCAGCCATCATTAATCTGCCTTAACAATGCCAACTGCTCCCCTCTTGATTAAACTCAAACCTCCAGCTACACCAGCAGAATAGAGATATTATAATTACCCTTTTCTATGACAGCACGAAATATCTAAATAGCTGTATTCTCACCGATACTGCTTCAGATTTATATGAACATATCAAAAGCACAATCACAGTATCATTTTAGAAATCCTTTAAATCATTTCCCAAAAGCATTCAGATAGATGCTATGACTCACCAGTAGTCATATGTGTCATCCCAGTTGTCAAAATGAACCAGGAAGCGGTCATCCACCACATCGGTGATGGTTGCTACACAGATCAGGGAGGGGTTCATACGATCGACGGCCTCCAGCTTCATTCCTATCTCGAAACCACACTTCACATCGATCTGGAAAACCAGGGGAAGCGTTACCTTCTTTGGTGTGCTGTTGAGCCACTTGTCAAGATTTTTAGATTATGATCTCCATGCATTTGGTATTTACATTAAAATTATCCAGGACCTTATTAAACAAAACAGTCCAGTTTGTCTTCAGTGCTGCACGATCATGATCTAAGGTGCACATTTCTTAAAATAAGCTTTTCATTATAATAGCTGAAGTTGGGAATTTTCCTTGCACTGAATCAGTCACCTCATCCAATATGTGTGTGTGTGGTTAAAACAGCCAGCATATATTATACTGCACAGAGATGGTTACCCTTCCGGGACTGGCAAAAAGTTCTTTGGGAGCCACTTGTGCTTTAGTCATTCTCAGATAGTTGGTCCAAGTAAACTCCTCCTCTTTACAGCCTGCAGGAAGCACAGAAATACAGAGAGGAGTCACATGTTGGAAGATTTAGAGGATTTAGAGGAATTGTTTTCACATCTGTGTGCTTTAAATGTAAAAATGCCAGGAGAGACTCAGCTGAGCTCAGTAAAAACACTAGATCTCCTTACTTAATCTGCACCAAAAGAAACCATGCACTCTAAACTTCTTGTGTCAATAAAACACACACTGGGATGGCAAATATTTTTTAAGAATTTATTTAATGTAAGAATAAGTATGACCTCTGACCTTTGGGGGTGTGCAATTTGTGCCCTGTGCTCTCACACCAGCCTGCAGCGTGGATGTCGGGAGAGTTGGCATTCACCCAGAAGTCATGACAGTCAGAGTAGCCATCAAAATGAAGCCGCAGCCGGTAACCGCAGACCTGACATGACATATCAGAAGAGGAGACACCTCAGTGAACTCATTCTGCATCCAAAGCATTCTGTGAATACATGAAAATGATCCTAAATAAGAAGCCTGGCGGCGACGGTCAACTGGCTCACCTCAGCCACAGTGAGGACAAAGTACATGGACGGATGCTGCGGGTCGATGCCTTCCAGCTTCATCCCCTGTTTGAAGCCGTTCTTCACTGTCGGCACTCTCTGGGACTGGAACATGAAACAACAGCAAAAGTTTCCGTACAACAAGGAGATGGAAGCAAAGTCTGCATAAAAGATTTTTCTGGGGAAACTGAGTGACAGCAAAGAACAGCGAAACCATCCGAAAACCGCTAGAAAAAATAATAAAATAACAGGGATTATGTCTTCATCTTAATGTTTTTTACTCTTTTATTCCAAGATTAGGTTTTCCATCACTGTTATACAAACCTTTAGATTATTTTAAAATCAAACTCCAACATTTAGTACAGAGGTGTCAAACGTAAGGCCCGGGGGTCAGAATCGGTCCGACAAACACTCTAAGACTCCAATCCAGTCTGCTTAGACAGGTTTGGAAAATGGCATAAATTTTGGACTTTTAACTGTATTTTTAAACATTTTATAACTTAACCGATGAAGACCATGGACATTTATACCACACCAACATAACTACGTAGTAGGTAAACTATTCTGCTGGATACACTCACAGCTCAAAAAAAAGAAGCAAGTTCTTTGAATTAACATACACTTTCTGTTTTGGAATAGTCTCAGCAATGAGCTTTCTTTTGTGTAATTTTCAGCACTTATTTCTTACAATTTAAGCCCAACGAGCTGCGCTGACAGATTTCTTTCATTTGATACAGCAGCGTTTCTTTATTGTGTAGAAAAACGGAGACGTACTGCTGAAATTGCACTTCTTTTCTTACACTGAGATACTTCAGAGATTAAAAGTGTAACTAAAGTTCTTTACACTTACAGAAAGGAGAGTTTCATTGATTTGGCCCGCTTCACTTCAAAGTGGGCACAATGTGAAATTAGTTTTAAATCCTTGATTTAATATATGAACATATGGCTTTGGCGACATAAATTACTTTGTCCCTCTCTTGAGAGTGCTACACTCAATTTTGCTCCGAGCAATAGATTTGATTGCCTACTACGGTTAAAACAAGTTTTAAAATCCTTTGATGTGTGTGTGTGTGTGTGTGTGTGTGTGTGTGTGTGTGCGTGTGTGTGTGTGTGTGCGTGTGTGTGTGTGTACATACCTCTTGGAAAAGCTTGTTAGGAGCAGCAACAGCTTTGGTCTCCTCCAGGTACTGAGCCCACGTCCACTGCTCTGTCTTACTGTCTCCACCTTCAGCAAACAGACACCATCATTTATTACATTTATAAAATTATTTATTACAATTTACAACTAATGGAAACAGTCAGAAGAAGATAATTTAATGGCATGTCAGCTGCAGCGGAATTTAATAAAAAATCTAAGCCTGCTGTGAAACTCCAACATTATGTCTTCTATACACTCGATACATTTTCGACCTTGCATGTTTTTTTTTCAAATAAATTGAAACAGGAAAGGGTATGTAATGAAAGGATAAAGAAGGACACACAGCTTCTGGATGAAGTAAAGAGATGATGTGATTTTATGTGATGTAGTGTTGCAGCTTAGTAGTAATAGTATCCAGTGAAAGATGATATGCGTCCAACAAAACCACTGATGCAAGAAATAAATGCTCCAACCTCCTCTGATGTGTCGGCCATCTGCTTTAGAATCATCCATTTTCTCATCCTTAAAAAGAAAACACGAGAAAGCGCACAACAGGAAACGGTGAGATGGCAGTCACGCATAAAAGCAACTTTAAAACTGAAATAGCAACGCGGTTCCACCGTGCCCTCGATGTCCGAGTCTTCCTCAGATGGACTCAGGTACTCCTTCCTTTTCCTCTTCCTCATGGGCTTCAGGTGATCGGGGTTGAGGGAGACTCTCCCGCCTGCCGGCACCTTCTCCACGCCAATGCTCCTCCTGAGGCGCGGGGAACGAAAGATGAGCTTATGCACGTGGAGCGAGGCGCATAAACATAGCAGCGGGGCACATACTTGTCAGTGATGGGGTCTCTGCGGAGCTCTTCTGTGTAGGTCCGCTGAGCTCTGGGATTATGGTTCTGTTGTCCTGGATCAACGTGGACTTCAGCTTTGATCGGCACCAACCTCTCTGGCTCCAGGGCCACGCCCCTCCCAGAGCTGGCAGGAGCCGACGCATCTGTCACAGACAGGGCTGCAGGTGAAAACACGCCCGTCTGCATCTTTATTGAATATTCTTTGACTTTTCAAAGTTTCTCAGCTGGATTTTAAATGTCTACAAAGAAATCTGCAGCTGCAACCTCTTCACTTGTAAAGAGAAGCTCTGCTACAGCTGATGTAATTACCACTCATTTATGCTTAATACACACACACACACACACACACACACACACTGATGACTGAGCCCATGCTGTTTAGTACTTCAAATAAAAGTGCAGGCTGTTTAAACACGTTTAACACAAGAACTAGTTTAACTCACTGTTATATTTGAAATATCACACATGGTATAAAAGCTGCTTTGGTTATCAAATATGTGCTAAAATATAACAAACACATGTGGCTAAGTAGTATAAAAATCTGTTATCCTAGAGGTGACCGGTTCCAAACTGTTTTCTGCTCTGTGTGTGCAAAATGTAAATGATTCACCAGAGTGCAGTATTTGTGTGTCTGTGCCTGATATTACTATGACCTTATGTAACCACGAGTCTACCTGGCTTGTCTGGAACTCTTTCTGCGTCAGTGGATCTCCCAGAAGTCCCTGCTGCAGGTTCAGCAGTGCTGCTGGCAGTGCCCGGGGTGATCAATGTGCTCAGAGCTCCTAAGTCACTCACACAGAACTGCAAGACAAATACACACACACACGCATCAGTGCACCATCTGTCAAAATGTGTCCGTGTCTTTACAAACTGTATGCTGCTTTTAAAAAAAAAAAAGGATATATATATATATATATATATGTTATTCAGGACTTTGTCAAAAAAGAAATAAAAACAACTTTCAATGACTTTTTTTAAACCACAGCAGAGCTTAATATCGCTTTACCTTAAGGTTGCTACTGGGCAGGATGGCCATTCCCTCCTTCAACTCTAGGACATGGACAATGCTACAAGCCCCGCCCACCTGTGCTGTCAGTGCAGGCGTTGCCATCTCATTGGCTCTGCTTCCTTTACCTGGGTTACCCACTGCAACAGCTGGAGTCACCTCCACCTTCTGATGGGCAGGAGCTGAGGAAAAAGATGCACTCGGAATAATAAAGCACAAAGTGATGTAGTTCATTGTCATCTGCTTTACTCACTATAAATGGTAAAGGAAAAACAGCGCTCTGTTGCCGTGACAACCAGGCAAATAGTATTTGTTTGTTTCTGTAGATTTGCAGACAGGCTTGGTTATCAGCACACTTCATAAAACTGTTAAACAGCTGCTAATATCGTCACTCAGTTTTCACACTCAGTATTACTGCACATTTCTCTGACATGAGAAACTGCAATAGAAATCAGGATCTGCTGGTTTTTAGTGTTATATTATTGTTATTAGTCATTAACACGTTTGTAAAAGACCCGGGGGCACAGACCCGGCCTCAGAGAGGGTCACAAGCTAATGTGCGTCTAACGCCAAGTCAGATAAATGGGAGGATTGTGTCGGGAAATAAATTGTGTCTGTTTTTTATTTTTATATCAGTTCATTAAAGTATTTTTTTCCCCAAAACTTTGTTATGGTTTTTATTTCAGTAAGTTTTTATTTTAAGTAACAACAACAGTCTTGGTTTATCTAATACAGAGCAGAGATTTTGGAAGCAATCAAACTGTTTTCTTAATGTTGTTGTTATTTTGAACAAACACAGTTTTAATTACCTGATTATCTCTTTTGTTAATAAAATTAAAAAAGTAAAAATCTTCCACCGCTTTGGTGAGCTAGAGCTAACGTCTCAGAAAGTGTTGCTCTGTCCGGCCAACACATCAAAACTTAAAGGTTTTCACTAACAAATATATTGAACATGGAAACTCTGAATTAAAAATTATGCATTAAAACTTATTAATTAATTATGAACAGGCACTGGAAGATTTGTCAGGATTTGCACATGCAGTGAGGAGTGGCTGAGTGAACTCTATGTACTACCAGTCAAAAGTTTGTACACACCTTCTCATTTAATGTTTTTTCTTTATTTTCATGACTATTTAAACTGTAGATTCTCACTGAAGGGATCACAACTAAGAATGAACACATATGGAGTTATGTAGTAAACAAAAACGTGTGAAATAACTTGTGTTTTATATTTTAGATTCTTCAAAATAACCACCCTTTGCTTCTGTTACTGCTTTGCACACACTTGGCCTTCTCTCAATGAGTTTCATGAAATGGTTTTCCAATAGTTTTGAAGAAGTTCCCAGAGATGCTCAGCATCTTGTTGGTCCTTTTGCCTTCACTCTGCGGTTCATCTAATCCCAAACCATCTCCTGTGCCTTCAGTTTTGAATAAGTTCCCCAACAGTGTCACCAGCACAACACCCCCACACCATCACACCTCCTCAATGCTTCACGGTGGAAATCATACATCTAGAGACCATCAGTTCACCTTTTCTGTGTTGCACAAAGACACGGCGGGTGGAACCAAAGATCTTAAATTTGGACAATGAGACCAAAGCACTGGTCTAATGTGTTTTGTGCTAATTTTGATAATTGTATTTCAAACAAATCTCTTCTGCTTGTTGTTGCTGCTTGTATTAGTTTCTTAGCAGCTATTTGACCATAAAGGCCTGATTTGTGAAGTCTCCTCTGAACAGTTGATGTACAGATCTGTCTGCTACTGGAACGCTGTGTGGCATTTATCTGGGCTCTAATCTGGGTTGCTGTTAACTTGGGATTTCTGAGGCTGGTCAGATGAATTTATCCTCAGCAGCAGAGGTAACTCTTGGTCTTCCTTTCCTGGGCCGGTCCTCATGTAAGCCAGTTTCATTGTAGCGCTTGATGGTTTTTGCAACTGCACTGCATTCAAAGTTTAGTTATTTTCCGGACTGTCTGACCTTCAGTTCTTAAAGTAATGAGAAGGTGTGTCCAAACTTTTGACTGGTAGTGGATGTAGCATCTTTAACAATCCTTAAACCATCAGCTGGGCCCGATTCCAGGAAGCAGCCTTAGTAAACAACGTTGAATTTGTTAACCCTAAATTGAAGGAAACACTGTTTTTCCCCCCTGAACGACAGGTAACTTCAACTCTGAGTAGTTACCATGGTTACCAAGTTTCTCTCTCTGACTCCTCCCCTCTTGATATGCACAGTTTAATTTCTCCTTCATAAAGTCGCTGTCAAAGTGCACAACGCAGCAAATTCATTCACAGAAGAGGGCATGCTTAGTTCACTGTTTTCTGCACGTAACATAACAGCGATTACATCTTAGACTTATTGTCAGTTCAGATTTAAATCTATAGACTCTGTCTTTCTAAAGCTGAATCTCTGTGAACAGTAATGCAGCTGTCACACTGTCAGTCAGTTTGCCCACACTTTAAACATTTGCTGCAGCAATCACTGTTTAAGTTATCAATCATGTGTTGTGCTGTAATCAGTGACACTGATGGAAAAATGGCTGTCACAGCTGAGTCTTGGAGATGTTGAGAATATCTGATTGAAGATGAGCGTGAAATAACTAAAACTGAGTTCAATGTTTTTTTACAGTGACGTTTAAGGATGCGCTCAGATAACCATCATGGATTCAGACTGGATCAGGTCTGGATCCAGCTCATCTCCTCCAGATCCATTCATTGTGGCTTAATTTGTCCCGATACAATCTGTATTCCTTATTTAAAGAGCCTCACCCTCCCAGAATTACACTAAAATATCTCAAATCTATCTGAACAACATGTAAACAGCTCTATAAAAGCTGAGACATTTCTAAAAACGTGTTTGTCCATGCTAACATGCAAAGTCTTACTATCAGGCTACCAGTAACTGAGTAAAACATCTCTACTGTTGCCGTAAGAGAGACATCATCTATCACTGAAGGCTGATATTACATAAAATTACGAACGCTTACACTGGGGAACATTAAAGCACAGTTTTTCCTCTAAATTTAATTAAAAACTTTTATCCAGTAATGGCAGACATAATGAAATCCTCTGTGAAAAATGAAATTCTTACAGCCCATCAGTACATTAAATTTTTACTGAATAATTATTGGGAAAAAATGCAATGGTTATAAACTGCTGCAATAACTGTTTTTTTACTGAACCAAAACTGACTTGAGGGCAGACTGTCTGTTGCCGTCTGGGTTACTAATCTCACAGGTCCATCAGTAAAGTGTGGCTCGTCTGTTTCTCCAGATTTTTATCTTCCCGGACATCTCCTAGATTTTGTCCCTGTCAGGTTACAGCTGAATCATTAGGGTTAAAAATCAGAACTATAGCTTCATCTAATGAAACGTTTGCTAAATAATCACCGCAGTCAGTACAGAGAAGTTAGATATTTCATATCGAACATTTATATTGTGCATGATGATGACAGAACGGCCCGTGGCTCAATAAAATGACTCTTTCCGCACTTCTAAACGGACTAAAAGGAGGCTCTCTAGTTTACCTGTTGCCGTGGTGAATCTGCCCTCCTAAAGTAAAAGAGGTCAATTTTAACATTTTCATTTAAACTTATCCAGCTAATGATTTTATTAGACTGAGATTTAAAGCGGATGACTTGTTCAATGAAAAGAAAAGATAAGTTTTCAATTAACAGTATAATTTTCAATGGGGGGGGGGGGGGGGTTATCACAAATGCAGCTTTTTGACCTGAATTACTGACAGAATGATCTGAAGCCGTTTAGTAAGTCTATGAAGGTTTTCTGGAAATGAAGACTCAGAGTTGATTATTAAACTCACAGCTTTGTGAACAGGGACCTAATAAGATGAGTTGCATCTTTTGTGTATATATCTCTATGTGATGTTATTAAGTCAACCATTAAAATGACCCTTGTTTTGTAATGTGATGCCTGTGAATTAGGTTAAACATTGCAGGTGTAAATTCTGAACTATGACCTTACAATTTGCCTGGTAAATTATTACACTGCTGGTTACTTAAAGGCTCACTTCTCAATTCGTTTTTCAGTCTAATGAGATCAGAAGACACGATCAGTGTTTTCCCCAACAGTGCTTTAGTAGAGTATGTATCTGTGAACATGCTTACATATGAGTTCACCTGGTAGCAGGAGAGCAGTGGTGGTGTGGGGCTGAGGCCGAGCCTTCTTGGTCACACCATCACCCCCGCAGATGAGGATTGTCTCTGTGGGAGACGAAGATGACGGATCCATAGGGGTGCAGTCCGGTTCTTTGGCTGGAGCCTCCATGTTCACTTTGGCACTCATGACGGCGTCCCAGTGTGTTGTGCTGGAGCACTGGGAGACACAGCGTGAGAAATAGCACAAAGTAATGCTGTCTGGTTATCGGGTAACAGCTTTAACATTGTGTGTTAAAGATTTATAGAGGAGACTGTACCCAAAACCTGAGGAGGGAGTGCCACAGTATGGACGGGAGAGTAATCCCGCCAATTTAAGCTTTCATTTTTATGTTGTTTCTTGTTTTTAAATATATTTCTTTATTGGAATATGTCTGCTTTAGAGGCATATACAAAATTCAAATCTTATATTATTATAATATTATTTTCTGCTGTCTTGAAACATCTCTTTTTAATTTACCACATTAGCACCGCTTTTATCATTCAACAAAATACTATTTATCCAAAGTACAGGACAGAGTTTAAATTTTACTTTAAAATTTAACTACATTTCACCCTCCAAAAAATCTTCCTCTAAAAGTGTTTCCAATAAGGCAAAACAGCCATGAACTTTTATAAGCCATGCATTCCTTTCAATAATAAAAGAATAATGGTGACACACCAATATTTACGCGCAAGCTCCCAAGTCTACACACACACACACCGACAGAGACTAAAATACAGCATTTCAGTTAAAATGGCGGAGGATCTGAAATCCTTGAGGCAAAAAATGTGCTAAAGCAGAGGCTCAATTCCTGTGAAAATCCCATTTAATGAAAAAAGCAACCTTATCGCCCATTCCGGCAATATCTTTAATGAATGAGCAACATTTTCTCCTCATAACAGCGTTAAGTGTGCCGGGTATTTTTGAAACCTTGGCGCAACTGCTTTAAATTTAAAATTAGTATTTAAACCTGCTACGTCAAAGATCCGCGAGCCATTATCAAATGTGTATATTAAAGATGATAAGCTTTGTGCTTGATTACATCTCTGACGCCAAAAACGGTTTACCTCGGTGAGGGGAGAAAAAAAAAAAGAAACAACAGACTGGCGGGTTTCTTTTTAAACCCAGTGTGACTAAAATATGCTTCTGCCTTCTATAATTAGAGGAAAGTTCTAAAATTTGATTTTAATTCGTGTTTTCAGATTTCAGGAACTGAAATTTGGCTTACCAGCTCTGATCTCCTGCGGCTCCGGGGCTTGGACTGCGCATGCGCGGGACCACAGTACAGTCACCGCTCGTTGGCTATAATTTAACGCCAAAAGAAAGACTTCCAGTGCGTCGCTCCACTTTCAGTAATGGTCGATAGGTGAAAAAAAGTGCTCCCTCGATTAGCTGCAAAAGCGTAAAATAATGCTGCAACGATTTTTATTTGGCATGCGAGCGAAATGTTCCCGCTTACATCCATAAATACGCGCTCTGCTCATTTCCTCCACAACTGCAGCCTATAATGAGCGAGCGTTTATTATATAATTAGCAGGATATAGGTCATGTCAATACTGCAGTCAAGGTTTTTATAATCCAGACAAAACAACGTCAGGCAGCAAGTTTATTTTTTAATGAAGATCTTTTATTGAACATAGCATAGAAAAAAGGACTTTTTCCCCATTAGATCTCATACATGTTGGGGGAGAAAAAAGTCAGTTCCACAAGATGGAGAATGTGGCTGAGTTCAGCAAGTCTGATGTTTACAGACTCACAGGAGTTCTGAACACATGGACCTTTCAAGCACAAAAACAGTACTAGCTGCAAACTTTAAATAAGGCTTTCCAAAACCCTTCAGTCTGTTCTGAAGCTGGGGAGGGAAAACAACATTACCAGGGAAGCAATCGGCGCAATGGAAGAATCTGAGGAAAAACAGGACGCTGCAAAGGAGTCTCTAGTCAAACTGAAAATCAAAAACTAAAATAAAGGCCCTTAATAGATTACCTGCTTAATGTTACCAACCTCCTCCCCCCAAAAAGCTACCAAAAGATTGCTTTGTGCTGATTACTCTATGTACAAGTAGTTAAAAGGGATCAAAATAATCCATCTACAATGCAAGTTACTCAAAAGTCAAGTCCAAACCCTCATCTTTAAATTAAGAAGTTCTGCACTACAAGCTCTTACATCCTGAATATGCATCGTTTAACACGAAGACAGACTGATTCCTCGAAGAATGTGACTGAATGTGCAGGTCAACTCAACTGCTCCAGTCCTGGAGCCTACTCTTCAACAATCATGCGAGCTTGAAAGAGTACGACACAAAATAATTACCAATCAAAGATGGATGCTTCAGACATAAGAGGCCTGGAGACACAAGGAAAGCAAACTGTCAGACTACCAACCAAAACAAACAGCTGCAAACTGAATAAAAGAACATTTAAGACAACTTAATATTCACTGACCAAACAAACAACTTGAAATGAAAGCAGAACAGTAAGAAACCTAAACTTTACCAAATCAGGCACCAGTCACAGAGACATCAACTTCCTCGGGCTATAGTTGTAGAGCCCAGCACCCATCTTCATTAATCCAAAATTCTTAATTTCATTTGTAAACTTTTTTTTTTTTTTTTTAAAGGGAGAAGATCATCTGAAACAAGTTCAAAAAGCATCGGCTGTATTGTGGTTGATGGTCTAATAAACTCCTGCTTTAACAAGTTAAAAGACAAATGTACATTTGAAGGGGGGGCGTCAGAAGCATAAACCAGTTATTAAACACTGCTCAGTATGTACAGCATAATGATCAAGCTAAACAATAAGAAAACCTCTCCCTTCTCTACACCCACTAATCCTGAGAAGCTGATCTAGACCGTGAACGAGACTTGGAGCGAGACCTGGAGCGAGACTTGGAGCGAGACTTGGAGCGAGACTTGGAGCGAGACTTGGAGCGAGACTTGGAGCGAGACTTGGAGCGAGACTTGGAGCGAGAGGCTGAGCGCTTTTCTCTGGACTGGGACCGGCACTCTTCCTCTTGTGGAGATGGGGAGCAAGAGGCAGATTTGGCCACATGCTCTTCTTTTCCATTCTCTACTGGAGAGGGTGAGCGGCTGCGGGACTTCTTCTCAGCAGACCGTTCCTTTGATCGGCTACGAGAATCCCTCTCCGACTTTACCTTAGAGCGGCTCTTTGAACGAGACTTGGACTTGTGCTCGGGGGAGCGAGACCGAGATTTGCGAGAGCGAGAGCGTGAACGAGATTTGGATTTGTTGGATCTGTTGGATCTAGAACGAGATCTGCGAGAACGTGATTTGCGGTCTCCTGACTTGGAGCGAGACTTCCTCTCAGACCTGGAGCGGGAATGATGCCGTCTCTTATTGCTGCGGGAACGAGACCTATAGGAACAGAAGCAAAGCTCAGTACAGCCCCACCTTACATGACAGCAATGTCATGACAAAATGTCATACTGAACATACAGAACTTATCAACACCAATAATTTAATTTAAATCTCCATGTTACTGTTCCAAGATTACATTGATCCTAACCTTGAGTGGGATCTGGAGCGACTCTTTGAGCTCCTGTGGCTTCTGCTTCTCCTGCTGCGGGAGCGACGACGACTGCGAGATCTGAAGATGACAGAGCACGATTAAAAAAAAAAAAAAAAAATTTACATCAGTTTCTTGTTAAATAAACAAAATCTCTGAGCAACAAAATGTACCAAAGCGAGGCTCATCTTAAAGCAGTCAGCAGTAAGAAATTTGCTTACCTGGAGCGACTGCCAGAGTAAGACCGACGTCTGCGAGGACGGTCCTCCACCAGGCGAATTTTCCGCCCGTTGATGTCAGTACCATCCAGCTTGTCCAGAGCCCTCTTCATGTCGGAATACGTCCGAAACTCAATCACTCCCTCATTGGTGCGTTCCTTGTGGGCATCTGCATAGGTCACCTCTCCTGCCTGACGCATGAAGTCCTGGTGGACGGGAAGAGGATGAGGTGCCGATTATTGATTTCATTCCAAGCACTTCTACAATACACTTTCCCTTTATCTGAAGATTCCCCTCTCTTATTTTCAAATATTTACCTTGAGGTCCTGCCAACTACAGCGGCTGGATAAGTTCTCCACAACGAGGCGGTACTCTGTGCGGACTGGCGGTCCATATTTGTCCCTGCCAGAGCGGCTGCGGCTGCTGTAACCGCTACCTTTAAAAAAAAAAAAACGACAGCACACACAAATAGTTAGAAACCACTAAACCAAACAAGATTCAAAGTACTACTGCTCTGGGCTATCAAATGCACTCAAGGCAGTGAGTTTCCAGATTATTGTCCTTGGGGGGGGGAGGGGGTTTAAATTTGTACAAACAGTCAAAGGGGTTTCTTTGATCTCATTTTCAAACAGCTTCAGTTAAGTGCTCTACAAGCAACTGCATGGGCTCTTTAAAGTTTGTATTTTTCAGCATTTGGAAGCTGTTTTCTGCTGCAAAGAACACCACTGCATCTGTTTCCGGCAATACAAAAAACACAAATCAGCATCTGTCTTACTCCAGTACATCACTGTGATGCTATAGCTGCATAAAACAAATGGACAGTGATGTTCTTTCAAGACCTCTGTATCCTGTAACACAAACAGAAAGGAGGCATCCACAAAGGCTGCAGTCAGGGACACTGTTCAAATTGATTACGGTGTTAAAAACACCAATCTTTTGAAAATTGGCATCTTTTTATTTAACCGGATGTCAGTCTGAAATTCTTTTTTCCAGTTTTGATCTTACAACATTTCTTTAGATTGTAAGGTCTGTAAAGGTGCCGATCCACTTATGTTTGCTGTCAACATAAAAACCAATGGCAATCCTCACCATCACCCCTGGTCTATTGGCAAAAGGCTGCTGTCATCATGGCTTCCGGTTAGGTCAGCCAAGGATCAAGGGGGGGCAAAGGTCACACACACATTGTAAGGTGAAAGCCAAGGCCAAACGGGACAGGCAGTCATCTTAGCCAGTCATCTTTAGCCTCAATGGACTCTCAGCCTCAGCCCGCAACTGGACTCTTTCAAATTGAAACATCAAGGACTTTTGTTAATGTTGAATATAAAAAAAAAATTTATATATAGACCAAAGTTAAAACACATTTCACATGAAAACGTTAGTCTACTCCTAATGACTACACTAACTAGGTAGCTATGTATGTGGTGATTTGTGTTCAGCTTGTTTTTTTCCCCCTCTGGTGCAAACAAACAAAAATAAAATTAAAAAAAGACACCTTCACATGGCTCACCCAAATGACAGTTATGGTTCAAGTGAATTTTACAATGTATGAAAAGAAAACTATGTTACTTAACAACACTAAACTCTAGACTCAAAACTGCTTTTTAAATCTCACAGATTGTTGCCCCTTGCAATCAAATAGCATGTAGCTCGTGATGATAATCACTATGGAGGAGCAAAAACCTGCAGGTCACTAACCCTTGGGTGACAGACTGAGAACTGTTCAGCAGGGTGATATAAAATTAAACTGGACTCCCTGATTTGTAAGAATGAAGATTAACCATGGTTGCATGTGATGAAGTTACTGCGTGATATAATGAACATCTCTACTGACAGTCCTACAACTTTGCATGCAACCTGCGCCTTAAAGAGCTACCCACGTGGCTGGCTATAACCCATGAGGGGTACCTGGAAAAACCTGATCGAGGGCCAGCTGAGTATCTGTAAACCTATGCGACAAGTCTGTTAAAATTAGCGTAACCATGAATCATTCAAACAGCTGTCTGTGCAGTCCACGTCGACACCTCACCCCAAGGGGAAGGGGAAGAGAGGGTATCTTGTAATAGACTGCACTTACTGCGCCCACCACCCCAGTAACCCCCACCGTAGCCATCTCGGTCTCGTCGCGGGCCCCGGGCATGCTCGACGATCACCCGCTCCCCACACAGCTCCTTCCCGTTTAGCTCGTAAACGGCGTCGTCGGCGTCCCTATTATCTTCGAACTCCACGAATCCATACCTGCAAAAAGAAAGGGTTTAAAAGCATGAGTATGAAATGAGCGTTACCCGCTTACTTCCACGAATTAACTAGCTAATTAGCGTTAGCATACGTTAGCACAGCGACGTGCAAAGTATAAAGACGCCATGTTGGCCACGCGACATTTGCTAAACGTTCATGAATGAAGTTAAAGAAACAAAACGTTTTACATTTATAAGGACAATACTAAACGTCATACATCGACACATTGCGTTTTAGAATCAAACTTAACTTCTAAAAAATATCTATCTGCGTAAAAGAGTGAAATGCCCCCCGAGAGTCCGTGCGTCGTTCGCATGAATGGCTAGCTTTAATGCTAACTACGACATGCTAGTTGGACTCTGGCTTACAAAATTCCGCCGAAAACTTACCCGTTCTTTAAATCAATCTCCATTAGCTTCCCATAGCCGCTGAAAAACCGCTGAATATCTTTTTCGCGGACATGATAGCTTAGTCGTCCGATATAAACTCGAGGCATTGTGATTGGCCTAGAGTGACTGTTCTTCACTACTGCTCCGAAATTGCTGAATGCTACTGTCGTTAGCTCTCCGCCAGCAACCGGTCGGCTGTTTCGCCAAACCCAGCCAATAAGCGTGAAGCTAACGATGATCAATTTCCGGAACAGAACTCCAAATTAAAAGCTACCGTTTATCACACAAAACCGCAGACATTACGCGCACGAGAGGAAAATACTAGTTAAATCCTATGTAAAATCTGCCTTAGTCATTTCCAACTAGAGGCATTTTGTAACTGTAGTTTGCAGTGGGTACATACAGAGATCATCTTAACTAATTCAAAAAAGGATACAATTTTACTTGTAAAAAAAACAAAGAAAAAGAAAACACCCGCAGTCACAAAAACTAGGTAGTTAAAAAAAACACATGCAACCAAACAGTAAATTGTTGGAATAGTAAAGTCTCTATTGCAATAAAGTTGAATTAGAAAAATTCCCGTTAGCAGCCAGTCACAGAACCAGCCTTTCTGATCAGTTTATTCACTCCGTTGGTATTACAATTTCTGATGCATATGGTCCACAGCTGCGTGACGGAATATCTCTATCATTTATAATTTCTGTTTAAAGCCTCTGTGTTGGCCTTCCATGTGGATGCCCAGGTAGTCATAGTCCTCCACCACATCAGTAGCCTGTCCCAGGATACACACGGTTCGTGTTCTTCTGAAAGTCAAGTCACCAACTTCTTTGGTCTTATTCACATTCAGAAGTCAATACTTTCTCAATGACCACTCCACAAAATCATTAACCTCTGCTCTGAATGCCTACTTCCTCCTCATCACTTAAACATCCAGCTGCTGCAGAATCTGAGTATTTCTTTAGGCGACATCACCTGGAGTTGCACTGATTGAAAGTCCGAGTTGTACAAAGTGAAGCAGAACTGAGACAGCATAGCCTCAATGGTTTGATAACTATTGGATAAATTGGCAAACTATATCTATAGCATCCATATTCTGACTCCAAATGATAGTATAAGTGCAAAGTTTGTGAATTTAAATTAAACATCCATGGTTTGGCTGTATAAAATTGTTGAAACACATTTAGAATATGGCAAGTGGTAGAGATTAATGAGTACTTATCTGATAGGCTATGTGCTTAAGTCTGGCTGGTTATGACAGATTTATGTGACTTATACATCAGTGATTGATGTGTTCACCTGCATGCTGGTAGTTTAAGCGCAGCTAAAAACAAAAACAAAAAAAAACAATTATATAATATAGTGACATTTGGGCCTGCAGAGGAAACCTAACTATGGCACCAACCTGACATATTATCCTGCAGTCAGGTTCAAAATAAATCTGCAACTCGACATGTAATCACCAAACTCAAAGACATTGTCTCCAGTTACCATGGTTATCAGCTGCTCATGTTTTAACCTTGTGGGTCGGTGTTTGTATCATTACAGCAAACCGTGGGCCTCACAAGGACCGTCAATCACATCTGAGCAAGTCACACAAATAAGACTTAAATATTTTAATGGGACTTGAAACAATGGCCATATTTAGAAAAGGGAGGGGGCCATAATGACGAGAGCCAAGGCTGTTCACTGATCATTACGACCTTTTTCCATTGTGACAGAGTGAAAACATGACATCATTATCATGACTGACAATTACTAAACGGGCACCGTCATTAATGCAAGCAGAGAAAGTAGTGGAGAGAGGGAGAGTAGAATATTTTATTTTTGTAAAAACCAGGTTTTAAAATGATTCCAGCGAGACCTTTATATTCACATTCCTCTCAAAACAATTAGATTGACACTCCTTGATAGACTCTGTTAACCACACTGCAAAATAGTAACCTGAAGGAGGAAACGATCTGAGGTGCCTGCTCAGAAGTTGTAGTTTATTATTACTTTATTATTTTAGTGACTGGCATTAGCTCATGAATCCTGCTCATCGGAGAGAAAAAAAAAAAAGAAAAATTGAATCTTTATTTTCAAATTGACTTCATCAAACCTCAAGTGGCTGACAAAATTTTCTAATCAAATAGGTACACAAACTGCTCATCAGTGCCACAAAAGCACTCACAAACATACTGTATAATAATTTCTACTCATCTCATAAACAGCCTCCTTTATTAAGAGTACTCTTAATGTTGCTCTCCCCTTCATTAGCCCCAAGTCTTCTAGTTTTGTGTCTCCTGCTACAAAATGATCAAAAGCAGGTCCTGTGTTAGGAGCCTCACACACTAGTTTCAGTGACATGTTCCTGTATGTACTCCAGCCCGGTGACTGATTTGTCTCTATAAGCTTGAGTAGAAAATCCTGGACTGACAGTTTTTTGTATATATCATTTAGGACCAGACCAGAAACAAGAACACACCCTTTAGTTGAGTTCAAGAAAACAAAAAAAAAACAAAAAAAACCCAGAAGTGACCAAGTCAACAATTCGTTGGTTCTGTTACTGTAGATGAACTTAGCTTATCTACAATTTGGCTAATCTGAAGAAATATTAATGTCTGGCGCATGTAAAGTGGAAAAATAAACAAAAACTAAACTTCAAGCTGTGTTAAATCAAGGGTTTTTTGGAGGAATCAAGAATCACAGCAAATAGGAAACAGGAAAAAAAAACCCTAAGAGCTGGAGGGTCCATCAACCAAACAAATCAAATGCATCCAGCAGTGTATGTGTCAAACATCTGTTGCTTATCAGGTGCCTGAACCCTATCTTTCATCTTTAGACACTCTCACTCCCTGTCAGGTCAGGCCATGACACAACCAAAATGACAGCCAAACCCTCCCGCAGTTCAATTCAGAGAGTCCTTTTAGCAGATCAAGCGGGCACCCGACCCCAGCTTCGGCCCTTCTGATGGGGAAAGATTGGACCGTGAGAAGAGGTGGGGGAAACCCAGTTTTAATGGCCTTTAGTTAGCTTTGGCGCGGAGCTGCGCCCTCTTGCCCGTCACAGCCTGGAAACCGGTCTTGATACTGGCGACGGAGCAGCGGGAGTGGCACGTCTCACACTGCAGGAAATAGAGACGAGTGTCCTTCTGCAGGATGGTCTCCGGTGAGCGGCAGGTGTGACACGTCACATATTCCTCTGCAGGGGTGAGAACAGTCCACTCAACATTACTGTTCACAAGCAGGGGCTGTTTAATTTTACCCCATCAATGTAACTTCACTGTAAAGAACACGTCGTTCCTACTTACTGATATATCTTCTCAACACATTTTCTATCTGTTTCTGTTGAAATCTGCCTTTGATCACAAGCTGGTTATTTCCGTCAATGGAGCCGCTGTTGACAGAGAAAAACGCTAATTAAACTTTTACTTAAAGTGAACACACAAAAACAAAACGTGCCACAAACTTAGCTTGAGAACTGACATCACTTAAAATACAAAAAGCGTACCTCGTTCCCAGCTCAGCCAATAGAAAAGCGAGGAGATGTTTAGGCTGACGATGCAACCTGTGATTAATCGCATGAAAAAAGAAAAAAAAGAAATCAGTTTGTGGATTACACATACTACAAGTGTCACTGAAATGCGTCTGTCAGTAAATATAAAAAGCTACACGAGGCTCACAGTTTGCAGATGTCTGTGAAATTGACAAAGGAGGTTTTCTTGGTTCCCACTCGGACCACCTGGGGAGGCTTCATCACAAACTTCCTCTTCTCCCCAGCCACCATGTCGGGGTTTTTCTCCCTCATGATGTTGAAGACTCTGTTCAGGAGCTGGAACAGAGACGATACTGTGACTTTGTTTTGTTTTTTGTCTATGTTCATAAAGTTTTTAACACAAAATATAAAAGGACAGAAATTGAGAGCCCTGTGGGATCAGCTGAGGATAAAAAAAAATAAAAAAAGGAAAGCAGTGTGTAAATCTGTGCTTTTTATGAACACTGTTCTCAGACCGGTAAATCCAACTTTGTAATTTTACAAACCGTTTCACTCATTTCCTCATAGAACAATAAGTGGGGGATTTTAACAACTATTCAAAAAGTACATTTAATGCCGTTAAATATTCAGTGCAAAACTTCAACATAAATGTAGATCAAAGCACCAAGTTAGTGGACACTAACTTGGTGCTTTGTACTACATTATCAGGCCATATTTCACTTTGTTGCAATCCTGACTAAGGATTTTTCATTTTCTGACGTGAACCTTTGAAAGTAAACAAATGAACCAAAATGAACACACTCATAAAGAATGTGGTCCAGTGTTTCACTATCTGTTTGACAAAATAAACAGGAAATATTAAATGTTAAACTGCTGTCTTAGAAAATCATTGCAATCAAAAAAATAATTCATCATTTTGAAGTGTTTCTTTTGCCTTTTAGGAAGGTTGGCAGGGATAGGTATCTGTTTATAACCCTGCCAGTCTCAGGTAATGTTTCATCAGATTTTTTAACCCTGCTAGTCTCAGGTAATGTTTCATCAGACTTTCCTTTTGGACACGGGCTCTATTCAGACAGAAACGGTTTGCAAAGTAATTCCAGTTTAACAAATCTGTGGGGACGGAGCTCACAAAACCAAATGGGCTGAGGTCTTAATATCAGGACATTTATTAATGAGAGAGAGAGAAATACAACAATCTATTATGTTTATGTGTACACAGCCTCACACAGTACAAAACAACCGAAAACAGTCTAATATTTATCCCACTTTACAGGAAATAACTTCACAAACAACTGTGATAGCTCTTTTTCTGCCTTTCCTGAATTGTTTCTAACTTTCTCATTTCACGTATCATCCTACCTCGTCGTAAGTGTAGTCTCTTTCCGAACCAGCCCAGGCCGGTCCTGTGGAAGAACTGAAGGAGATCCCATCACCATTCTTGCCATCATCATCATCCACTGCTGGGAGAAGAAAAAGAAAAATGACATTATGGGTCAAACATTATGATCCATGTCCCTTTTTTCGGTCCCTAGTTTCAAAACCATGTGATTTCATCGTACCTTCGTCTTTATCAGCAGAGTCGTTTTCATCAAAATCTACTTTCTTTGGCTTCTTCTTTTTGTTAGGGAGCATCAGATCCAGGTTGTCCTCCTCCATAGCTTCCGTCTGCTCGCCTTCAATTTTCAGCTCCTGGTTTGGACAAGTGAGAAGTGAAACTCAGCACGTGAAAGTTATTGGTAAGCCAATCAAAATCAGTAGAAGCAAAAAGTTAAAAGTAATGCAAAATCAGCAAATGTTTAATCAATGGCTGACCTTCAATCCCTCCTCCATATCATTTTCAAACACTTTCTTGGGTTTCTTCTTCTTTTTCTTCTGGTTGAAGAAGTTTAGGTCGTTCAAGTCATCCGACGGCTCTGGAAAAAAAGAAAAGAAAAAAAAAACTCCTCGAGCTCATAACTCTACACAACATACGTAGTTGCGAACTGATACCGCACCTTAAATAGATCTAACCTTTCTTCCTGCCTTCATCTTCATCTAGATCCACCTCCTTGTCATCTCCAGCCTCTGGTTCTGCCTCCTTTGTCTCCACCTCCTTAGCTTCTTCTCCCCCCGTCCCTTCTCCTCCGTCCTCCTCCAGCATGAAGGGCTTCTTCTTCTTCTTTTTCTTCTTAGTCATGTTGGGATCGAAAATCATCTGAAAAAAGAGTGAAGGAAAAAAATCAAATTAAAATAAATATTAAAATGCTGTCCAGCTTCATTTAGTACAGACACTTTATGGCTGCTTTAAATATACATAACATTGACTAATCCAGCATAAGTACAATTACCAGTGAGTATTACAAGATATATATATTTATGAAAGTCATGTTTCATCAGATTTTTCTTTTGAGTGGCAGTGGGAGTTTGAACATTTTACGCTTGTGAAATTTAGTTTTCAGTTATGAAAACTGGACTGTGGAAAGACGCTATTTTTTCCATTTTAGGCCAAAAAAAGTAACATGAAGTCATATCAAGGATTGAACAAAGAAAACAACTTAACAGATAACAAAATGTTGCATATCATCTTTACAGACAGAGGCTGGACTCTTGAGTTGATCCAGTGTACACTGAGTGTGTCAGTACACTATTAAGAAACCCTACCTACTGCTGTAGGTTTCTTAATAAGGCTTGAGGTAAGGTAACCCTCCAGAATTTTTAACTAACATATTGCACAGACTGCCCCATTCAGTTAGAAAAATAATAATAAAAATAAAAATGTCGTACTATTAACATTAAGCAGCGGTAATTCTGGTATTTTGGTTTTATTTTACAGCCAGAGGAGCTGTCCTTAAGGACAACCCGAGGTACAGATAGCTTTTGGTCTCCAGCAGAAAACGTTAACAGTTAGCTCCGCAGCTCTGGTAACGGGAAGCTAAGGCTACATAGCTAGCTTCCACTCTTCTCTGAGAGTCCGACGGAAGCTTCGACAGCTCGAATTGATGAGCCACGCTCAGAATATATAACGTATATGCTCCGATAAATAGCTGTATATCAATATACTTGATGACTTTCTTGATATTCCGGCTGGCTCGGGCCGTGTTAGCCCGGCTGCAGCAGCCATGTGAGCGCTACTGCGGACAGAAAGGGAGGGAGCAGCAGAGTCGAGGCCCAAAGTCATCCCCAGCACCGATATGCGCCTGAAACTCAACGAATTCCGTCCAGCAGTTCTTCACACCTACACGGATTAAACAGCATCTGACTCGGAGTGCCTTACCTCGTCTCCTGACATGTTTGCGTGCTGAACAATGAAATAAAAATGCCTCTTCTTTCTTCCTCGATCAGTCCCACACCGCTTCGCCCAAAATTTCTTGCATCAGCGTATGACTACAGTGCGCAAGCGTGAAGTCGCCAAATCCCGACGTGCTCGTGGTGACACCCCTTTCTGCGCTTGCGCATTGACAGTTTTTAAGGAACGTTCAAGATCGTGACTCAGAAATAATAAACTGGTGCTAAATATGCACGTTGTCGTTTTTATATAGTTCATTTTTTACAATTATAATAGTAAAAACTTTCATTTATCAACAACAAACTAGTCATTATAACATTAGGATAGAAAATAATATTTAAGTAAAAAAAGGACAGAACATCAGCGAGAATAGTACCAGAAAAAAGGAAAGAAAATCAACTTAAATACAATTAAATAATACAGTAAAAATAAACTTGCAAAACAAATTAAAGAATTGTAAACAGCATGTCCTACATTATCAGGCCATATTTCACTTTGTTGCAATCCTGACTAAGGAATTTTCATTTTCTGACGTGAACCTTTGAAAGTAAACAAATACCAAAATGAACACATTCATAAAGAATGTGGTCCAGTGTTTCACTATTAGAACGGGAAATATTAAATGTTAAATTGCCGTCTTAGAAAATCATTGCAATCAAAAAAATAATTTATCATTTTGAAGTGTTTCTTTTGCCTCTTAGGAAGGTTGGCAGGAATAGGTATCTGTTTATAACCCTGCCAGTCTCAGGTAATCTTTCATCAGATTTTCCTTTTGAGTGGCAGTGGGAGTTTGTTTGAACATTTCCTCTTGTCAAATTTAGACAACTGATATAAAGCATAGGTAAACTTGGCTATAACACCTGCTATCAACGCTGTATAGTCGATTCTTTCTTTACAACCTGGAGCATATCTTGTATTATGTATTTCCCCTTCTGATCTCATAATGATTGTCATAAAGTCACAATGACTGTATACAGCCACTGATTATTATGTAAATATTTGCCGCTATGTAGCTAATGTGCTTTATCCAGAATAATAGTTGTACTTTAAGGGAAAATCATTGAGATCTGATAAACAGGCACCATTTTTCAAAACTACAAAAGATCAGTGAAACGGCAAATTGATTTTCCCTTTAGTTAAACTTTGTTGAATGAATACAAAAGCTGCAAATTTTAAGATTTAGTGTCTTTGGAACAGACCAGTTACTTCTCTCGTCTTTGTCTTTAAATCTCCTTTAAAAAGATTTTGTTAATATTTGTTTTTTGGTGTTATTGTGATGCAGAAAGAAAAGAAAAAAGCTCCAGCTACACAACCCGGAACAAGATGCTGATGTGGTGGAGGACTATAAGTACCTGGGAGTCCACATGAACAGCTGAAGAGATCAGCACAGATCTCAGTTTCCAAAGGAAGCTGAGATGCTGCAATATGCGATGCGACATCATGGAGATTTTCATCACGTAGATGTGACGAGCACAGTGGACTTTACTTTGTTCTGCTGGGGGAGCTGGCGACACCAAAAGAATGAGCAAACTGATCAGGAAGGCTGGCTCAGTGACTGGCCATCCTCTCCTATACTTACCGAACTGCCGCTCCCTCAAGAGACAGATACAGGAAATATTTCATGCCACCACAAGATATCTGAATGGTAGTAAGGTATCTGCCAGAAAATAATAAATTATTATTGTTCATTTTGTCTGTTAAAAAAGATTCTGTCTTCATTGTTTTATTTATGGAGTGATTTTAGAAATACTCTGTAACAAAGCTTTAGTTACCAATTTAATATTAAACTAAAAGTGTACTTGCTGAGGTTTTTCTTCACTCACACTTTGTTTCTTTCTCTGGTGATCTTCTTAACTTAGTCATTTGACCAAAAACCAAAACAAAACGCATGAACAGACAATGCTTCCACCACAATGAAAGAATTGAAAACCATTTAATGATTCGCAAATAATATTCTCATCTGGATAAATAAAACATAGAAATGCAAACATGCTTATCCATTTGTCCTCGTGTTACGTTTTCTATGTAAAAAATGTACATCATGTTGCTGAAAAACTAAAGGAATTCAACTCTTTTAAACTCTGAAATGCATGTGTTGCAGATTGGCTATAATCTAATCTTTTATAAACCACCATCTCCCTCTGGATGCAGTTAATAAGGTGTGACAATAGTTTAATATTACTAGTTTCTTTTTTTTCCTTTTTCTTTTTAACATACATTTTGAAATGAAAACCTTTATGAGTGGGACACAGACAGAGGAGGATGAAAGTGGTTGGTTAAACATCTCTCTTACTAGCCCTGCGGTGTGACCTGTGTCGTGATTTCCCCACCGTTGCATGCTTCACGCAGCATCAACCAAAGCGCTCAATGGCAGCAGTAATGCAGTGTACTTAAAAAAACAAAACAAACGAAAAAAAACAAAACACACACAGTCAGCTGGGATATTTACACCAAAGAACGAGAACCACTGATGGGGTTGGGAGGGTAAGGGGAGAGGCAAAGAAGGAGCGAGCGGCAGGAGGTCGAAGAACCCAACCTGAAATGAAAGAAGAGGTTTGGATTCTGGCAAACACACACAGCTCAAAGCTTCTTCAGCCAGCACACACTCAGCTGCACCTCCATTTCCAGAGCAGTTAACAAGACGAGGAAGCAACGGGTTATTTTGTCAAGGAGAAAAAAAAAAAAAAAAACACAAAAAGAAATTGCTACAAATAGGTAAACGGGAGAGTGAGAAATCGATTTTTTAAGCATTAATCATCCTTGAAAATCCCCCCCAAAATCATCCAGCGATGTTAACAATGACAACAGCTTGGTGAATAACTCCATCTACTGCACCATCCAGCTTATAACACCACCCTGCAACATGAAATCTGTGGCCACCAGCATGGCACACGACAAGGACCACAAAGTGCTGCATTAAAGTTGAGGGTAAAAATATTAGGTGACTTTGTCCAGTATAGCAGACCCTCACGGACTCATTTGTACTGAGCACCTTGGGGGTCTCTAAAGGGGAAAAGGAAAAGAAAGACTACAGCATTGTTGCTTTTTTTTGTTTTGTAGTGTTACACATAAAGTAGACAGTCCACTCTTCTCAGACACACAGAAACACTCAGACACAACATCTCATCAGTCCATTCGTTTCCCTCTTGTTCCTTTCATCTCCGATGCAGGTGTGATGTGGCGGATGCTGCATTTACATGGCTTCCATCGCCCAGCGCTGCAGGTCCTCCATGTCGTCCTCGTCCTCCTCTTTCCTGGCTGTGGGAGGGAGGAGGAGGACAGAAATAAAAGATGTGATCTGAGGATCCTATCGAGATCTCATCAAATCCTCATTCAGCATTAATCACTTCTAGGCAGTACTATTGTAATTCATTATTACCCAATACTGCTGCAAGAACACTGACGGGGACTAGAAAGAGACAACACATTTCTCCCATACTGGCTTATCTCCACTGGCTTCCTGATAAATCCAGGATTGAATTTAAAATCGTCTCCTCATGTTCAAGGTCTTGTATAATAATTCCATTCGAGCACTTTGCTCTGAGATACTATCTCTACTTTTAATATTAGGCTTAAAACTTTCTTTTTGATAATGCATACAGTTAGGGCTGGATAAGCTAACTATGAAACCTTTGGGGCAAGTGCCTGCTCATAAGGGATCATCTGATTGAGGGTTTTTTTCTTTATTATAGCAGCACCTTTAGCTGACGATAAAGATAAAGATCCTATGAAATAAAGCTCCTTGAGGAAATCGCTGTTGTGATTCGGTGCTATATAACTAAAAATAAAACTATAGCAGTCACATCACTGAAAGTTAGTAATTAACAGTTTGTACATCCTGCGAACAGCGTAAAAATGCAATGCAAATGGTTACACCCCAGAGTTCTTACCAGGTCTGGAAGGTAATGAAGTCGAAGGCACATTGGGGAGAGGGGCGGTCTCTGGTCCACCGATCTCGAGCAGATTTTTGTCCAGCTCTTCCTGTTCCAGCTCGTCCAGCTCGGCAAGCAGCTCATCCTGAGAAGCAAAGAAATTCACCCCAAGGATGAAGACCAGCAACAACGTATTCATACCAGCAAAAACAAAAAGATAATAACTAATAATTACACTCGGCTATACTGGGTTAACCCAATATCATTATCAGTGCAACATTCATATGCCAAACACAGGATAATAGCAACTGTCTAAGAGATAAGTAATGATATTTCTGAGTCAGGCGTATGAAAACATGCTTATGTCATGTACAGTAAAATCCCATCATCATTAAGAAGGAAGCCTTAGATAAGCAAAGATGCAAAAGACAGAATGATTTCATTGTGGCCAAGAGGATTCACGGTGGAACACAGCAGAATTTAGAAATGTCTTTAATGTGAATGAGAAAGGATTAAAATAGACACTGGAAACCAGTACCAACTAGATAGATGTAGGGCATAAATATAGTATAAACTAAGTATGGAGCGTATGCATAAATGCACATTTTAATAACTGTACGTGTATGTGGTTGTGTGAGGCTGTGTGTTAAAGCCCAGTGTCTCTCTACTCTCTCTCCGTTGTGTGGTTCAACTTCTTTGCATGCTCGTTAGTGTGCAGACTCCTTCTCCTGATTGGACCCTGGTTCTTCATTATTCTGCCTTCTACATTTTCTGATGGACTGCTGCCCCAGTCCTGTGCTCCAATCAAGCTCCAGATGATTACAGAAGCTGTCTTAAAAAAATTGTTAATTTCATGCATCTCAGGCTTCTTGTTCGGCTCCACACACAGGTGCTTGCTTGTTTCTGGCTTAGTAACTTGTTTTGTTTCCATCTGGGACACTTGCCTCACCCTGACGATTGTGGCAGGTTTAGTAGAAACTGCACCATGCATAGACTACTCTGTGTACAAACAACAGATCTCGAGGTGGTACCAAAGGTTGAGGTTTCTTTTCTTTTAAATAAGGGTGTAGTCGTTTTTTGTCTCCTGTGCTGTTTTGTGAAAAAAGACATTAAAAAAATGTTTAAAAAGAATCTATTAAAACCTTTTAGGTGCAACTCCACCTTCTCCATCCTGGTTAAAGCACACTTTAACGTGCCTACAAGCCAGGGTCATAACCGTGTGTATCTGCAGTTATCAATACGTTGCTGTGGATGCAAGTACAGATTAACCCTCCTGCACCATTTCATTTTTTTTGATTTAAGCTTAGAATTGAGTCTTTTTTCTTTAATCGTCACTACCTGTTTTATTTGGGTACGCTCTCAATTTATGTATTTTTGGTAAGAAAATCTGTGAATAAAATGAGGCACTTGCACACTTAGAATCAGATATACCACACAAATGTAAACATAAAACAGCTGAAGAGCTTCACCTACCTCATCAAACTCCTCACCAAAGCCCACAGGTTTAGAGATGGCGTCAGAGATTTCTTGGGCCAGTTCCTGCTGCTCTGTAATGTCCTGCATCAGTTCATCCACTTTGTCAATGTCCCTGAAATAAGAAGGAAAGACTGTGAGCAAAAGAGAATTCACTCATATAGGTTTTATAAAAGAGGCTATTTAATCTAAATATGACGATTAGATGTCTGAGTAGTTCTACGGCAAAAACTAAGGAGGATGTCAGGCATCTAATATACATGGCAGTGAAACCCACATACACTTTTTTATGGTTACATTTTACAGATACTGACTGAAATAAATGCATAAAAGAAAGGATTACTGCATGTTGGTGAAATTATATGCATTTCATTATCAGCAAAACCTCCTTGTAATATTTCTGATCATTTCAGAACTGACTGAATCTTCTTTACGCTTGCTTTAGTCTCAGTAACAAAAAGGAAGTTGCAAAAATAATCTGTGCAGAGAGGTTTCGTCCCAGTCCAATCGATCACGCCTTGGTGCTCGCTCTTACATGTTTTCATGAGCAGACTTCATGGCCTTGGCAGCGAAGCCCATGTTTTTGAGCACTTCAGTGTTGGTGTTGGCGTTCTCCAGAGCCTCCCGCTGGAATTCAATGGTGGACAGCGTCCCATCGATCTGCTCGAGCTGCTTTTCGTACCGCTTCTTTCTTTTCAAGGCCTGAAGTGCCGCTGAGGATCCAAAGACAGGGAGTGGGGTGGGGAGAGTCAGAATGAACAAATTGGCCTTGAAACACCATTTAGTGACAATGGAGAGAAACAGTGAATAATGGTACTTTAACACAGCAAATATTTGTGATACTACCTAATCAGGCTGTCATTCCTGTTAGTCAGCACTACTCTGTGAACCTAGATAATTCACTGCTAATTATTCGACCACATTAGTGACAGTTTTAGCAATACGAAAGACAGTCAAATATAGCCTGCGTGAAGACTAATGGAAAACCTGGAGAGTAATTAATCAGGTAAAGAGGTCAGATGACAACAACCACTGAAACCTGATAGGCTATACTGATCTTGTCAGAGAAGATTGTGCTACGCTGAGTCATTCTGTGAACTTTGTGGATCAGAAGAAGGAAGTGATTAGCTAATGTACCATACACTGCAGTATTCTGACTAAAAATTGGCACTAAGTCTTTTTTATTTTTATTTTAACTTAATACATCTGGTGGCTCCATTAACTGTTCGTCCATTTTTCTTCTTCCACTTATTCAATTTAGGTGTTGCGAGGAGGGGACTGAGGGCTGGCTAGAACTTATCCCAGCTACCTTAGAATGAGAAGCAGGGGTACACCCTGGACAGGTTGCCAGTCTATTACCGAGCTAACACAGACAACCATAAATCATCAATTGACCTAATATCATGCATGTCTTTGGACTGTGGGAAGCGATGGAGAACCCGGAGAGAACATGGAAACTCCACACTGGCTGGATTTGAACCTGCGATCTTCTCTTTGGGAGGCGACACCGCTAACCATCCTGATCTAAATTAAATTTACTCTGATCCCTAGAAATGTGCTCGATGTCAACAAGAACAATAGACATGTACAAATCTATATGGTTGGCTCCACGTTGTGGTAGAACATGGTCAACTTGTATTACAGTTAACTTATAATGAGCCCCAAGCTGTGATCGGCTCACGTAATCATCTGTAAGGAGACTGTGGGACCTGCTGGAGGTCCACAGGTTTCTATACGGACATCTGATCAAGATGCAAACACGCCCACCTCTCTGACACTTATAACACGTGCTCAACCCTTGTCCTGGCTAACCGGGTCGATATCTTTATTACCGCTATATTTGCAACATCATACCTAACAGTCCATATACACACACCACACCTTCAACCAGGTCTCCTGATTTTTAAACAACCACCTATGAGTCAAAAGAAAACTCGAATATCAGCAAAGGCCAAGGCTAGCGTCCCCGCGGGGCCATAAGTTAACGGTGATCACATAATGAAGTCAGTCACACAGCTAGACAGCCGCCCATCCAGACTGGCAGCCATGGCCGTGGTAAAGACGCTGGATGAGGCTGCCAGCAGTTACGACACCTCGGGAAAGTTAGCCAACTCAGCTAACGGGCTAGCTAACGGTTAGCTTGAGGTTGCTGACAACAAAAATCTAACAAGCAAGAGAAGAAACTACGGGGGAAAAAACCCTCGCGGCGTCTCACCTCTTTTGTTCTTTGTGCCGTTTTTCTTTGCGGTCTGCAGCTCCTGTTCGATCTTCTTCTCTAAAAATTCCTGTTTCTTGGTTAGCATCTCCTCCGTCTCCCGGAGTTTTTGGATCGCCTCCTGTGGACTCGGTCCCTTTCCCGATTTTCCTCCTCCTCCAAATATCTTGCCAAACACCGACATGTCTGGGATATTACAAAGCGCTTACTATAAAGACAAAACACAAATGCGAGATATCTTATAAAATAAAGCTAAAGCTACGTCTCTGCTAAGCTACTCGGACACTTCGCCTTAACCTGGACCCTGGAAGGGTTGTTGATGTTTTTCCACTTCCTGGATTAGGCCCACTGACGTCATTCTGCCCGGCGAATGAGGGGCGTTGCCTGTTGGTTCTCTGTCGCCATCTGCCTGACAACTGCTTTTAATCCTCTTTAATTCTTCAATCACTCTTCTTTAACAAGGAATATATTAATAATAATAACAATAGTTTTTCCTCTTTTGAGTTTAGCAGCTGTTGTGCTTTCGTACTTAATGAAACGTCCCCAAACAACAAGTAAAGGCAGTATTTTTGCAGCTGTATAGATTTTTTTGTCCTGCTATTCAAGTATCAAAGTATTAGCAGTTACAGGGATATGCACACCATGCTTCCCAGATTGCATTCTTAACTGAAAGGGAAAAAAACAGAAACCTTTCACAGAACCAGACAGTTGGGGGGGGTTTATGTATTTTAATTCATTATGATGCTACATCATCCATGGTGGCTGTTTATTTTCTTCCTTTAGTACAGTATGTTAATAACTTTGCCAGTTATCCTTTGAGTCTTTTTTAATTTTTATTTACATACAAAAAGAGTATCCAATTACTGTGTGATTACATTGTTGTGACTGTATCTGCAGGTGTGGTCTGAAGCGCTGATGCCTTTGTTGTTTTTAAATCCTTTAATGTAGTGTGTATTCACAGGTCAGTCCTCTCACAGCTGCCCACATCCAGACATATCTGACCCCCTCCCCGCCCCATGCAAATAAGCAGATATTCATTGTTTGTTTGTTTTTAACTTTTGAGGAAATGAATCAGCCGAGACGGTCATGTGATGGCCAAGATAATACAGCTGTGTTATCTCACAACCACCAGAACTCAACAGGACACAAACGGAAAAGGTGACAGCAAAGGAAACAAAAACACACACACACACACAAACTGATAACCAGACTCAAGATGGTCCCTTTTGGAAAAGACAGTATTTTTTTGTTTGTTGGTTTTGCTAACATGGATTTTTCAACACTCAAAAAAATAAAATAATCATAATAAATTCAGGTCATTCCATGCAGACTACAGAGTGCACAAGTGAGAATAGCGCATTTGAATATTTTAAACAACAGAAGCAAAGTGTCTACATGACAACACAAGAGAGGAAGAAGAGAAACAAACAAAAAAGGCCAGAGGGCGCAAAGTCAATGCACCATGGGCAAAATTCAATAGAGTGGTCAGAACTTGTGTTACATACTCTGATGTGCATGGATAAGTAAGAGTCTGTTTTGCATGACCTGTCCAGAGCTTTGTAGCCAGACATTAGCCTTTTTATTTTTTTCCTGTTCAGCGTAACTCTGTGTGCAAACCTGAGGAAGTAATTAACAAACAAAAAAAACAAAACAAAAACCAAGCATGAAGATGTAAATTACAGCTTTGTTTCTGAAACAAACAAACAAAAAAAAAAAAAAAAAAAAAAAAAAGAAGCCAAAAAATAAAATATAAATCACCATACAGAACACTTTCTCTGAAGTCATAATTGTGAATTTACTGAGTCATGATTTTAATGAATTTCTACAGATTCCTTGGTCTGGATTACACCAAATCATCCAATTCAATCATTCAATTAGATTTTCAACAAACACCCCCATTTTTGCTGAATACAAGAAATCCGTTTGGATTATTTATTCATTTTTAAACCAGCCCTCTTCACAGCCTGTGAGCCTCACCGTCTGTGGTCTCCTCGCATAAAAACAGTCACTCAGTCCGACACATCATTGCTCCTGCAGGAGGCAAAATAAACACACACACACACACACACACACACACACACACACACAGACACACATGCTTTTTCTTTTCTTTTTAAAACCCCAAACTCTTTAGAGGACAATACATGAAGCTTGAGTCTAGAAAGGGGAAAAAAAACAAAAAAACAAAACAGTCTTTCACTGATCAACTGTGTTCACCTCTCCTTGCAGATTAATAAATGGAAGAGATTATCAGAAGAGGGTTAGAGCTTTTAAACGGACAACGTGTGTGAGCAACTTATGAAAACTTGCGAATCAATGAAAGACTTTAGACATTCAGCCAGCGTGAAGCCACTTAAACACACGACTAACTGTTACCTGTGCAAGTTAGGGAAGATCATTTAAGGAAGAGAGATGGACGGAAAGAACAGATCAAAGAAAAAAAAAAAAAAAGGACCTGTGACAAAAATGCTCGCACTCATGGTTTAACTTGGGATAGCCTTCTTTCGTTTTCTTTTTACACCAAACCATCATGATATTGCCTTAAATGTTTAAAAGAAGGAAAGAAACAGATCAACATAAACCCAGAAGACATCCCCGTCGCCGTTGCTGACACGCGTCCTCCCAAGCACGCGGTCTATCCGTCCGTCTGTCACTGTGCTCTGTCCGTCTGTGTCCCTACAGGGCCAGCTTGCCAATGATGACTCCAATCACAAAGAAGAGCACGCAGAACGCCAGCACGCGGGTGCTTAGGCCTTCGTCCCTCACGGCTGTGGTGGCCATGGTGGAGGAGGAGTGACCGGGGGCCAACGGTGTCACCTTTCTCTTCCGCAGACCGTCATCCTCCTGTGATGAAGACAAGGAGTCAGAAATACAAATACGCGCTTATAAGTTAACTTTTAATTTGTTAGAATTTGTCACTCCGCATCTCAATGATAGCTTATCAAAAATCTGATATTTATTTTTATATGTCATTACTGGATTTTTAAACAATGTTTACACCAGGATCATTTTCCATCATTTAACAAAGAGCCAGCATAGTGAACAGTTTTGCTTTTCTGTTGCAAGCAGCTATAACACTGCTGCCTTCAAGTGCTGTCAGAATTTTTTAATTATTCTCAAACAAACAAACAAACAAACAAACGAAAAAAAAAATCACGGATAATAACAATAGCGATATCAAAAGGATAAGGAAGCTTGCGGGAAATTTTATGCCTGAATATAAAGCTTTACATACAAAACATACAATTTTCACAAATGCGCAATGTGTCCCCCTCTCCATGCATGGCATTTGTCCATACCATAGCCAAACTTGTCCCATACTTTTGCAAGCGTGTCTGGAGTCACTGCAGCCACTGCTGTTGCTATGATACACCCAGTATGATGATTGTATATCATATATGACTGTATGTTTGTTCCCACACTCCTCCTAGATGACTGATTTAATTTTCCTGAAACTACCTATGGTTTGTAGTATGTTGAGTGATTAAAACTACAACATCAAATAAAAATTACTTTTTCTTTTTCAGTGCATTTGTATTTGGAAACTTCGTGACCAAGGCCGGTTCATAAATGTATGTTGTTTTTACGCATCTAAATAAAACACAATGTTTAGGTTTATATCCATGTTACAAGGACACTTTAATGGTCACCAGAGGGTCTAAGTTCTAAGAACTGGCAAGACTTTACTTGCCATCTGGTGTGTCTATACGATTGGACAGCATTATTTGAGAGAGAGGGAAATCTTCCTGGATATTTGCATCGCTGGGAATGGCAGGTGTGGTTGTTCATTCCTTTAAGGTAAAGTACTGACTTGCCTCTGGAGTAATTCCATTTTAATTTCTGTTTCCAATTAAAATCCCCTATTATTCATATTAAAGAGAGGGTTAAAGTGTAACTTCTAGCAAAACTTTGCTACAGTGATCGTGTAGAAGTGTAGTTTTAAACATTGCTCAAAATCACCTTTACTCGCAATTTTGTAGTAATTAACCTATTCAGGTTTATGATTTATAAGCTGGTAAACATTTACACATAACAGAAAAGACATTCATAAGAATCAGCGTAAAGAGCTGACAATGATATGAGCCATACCACATACAGGATGGGGTCACTGCCATTCGGTCCTTTCTTTTCATTCTGTTTCACGGTCCTAATGCATCTCTAATGGTTTCAAGTTGTCAGTAATTAAATGAGGTTTCTTTAAAATCCTCACTGATAAGTCTGACGTAGGCCTGTTCTGAATGCAGTTCCTTTCCTTACTTAGATGCTGTCTAGGGACAATTCTCTGGACTCGAGCAATGACAAAAATACTTTGAGAAAACTCAGGCAGTCATTGAGTCATTTCATTCTCTGCTTCACGTTAATGTAGTGCAGCACTAGTTGCACTAGTCAAAATATATTTCCTGGAATAAAACATTTTATTTCAGTGGTTTTTTTTAAATTTTATTTCAGACTTGGTCTTGTTCCTCCTATATTTAAGAGTAAACTCCACAGCAATGCTTCTTCTGTTAGCACAAGAGAAGACGAGCTAGAGCAGAAAATACAAGTCTGACTGGAATATGAGACAGACACACAGGCTCTTATTTGTTTTAGCGCGTCTCACCCTGATCTGTTTGTTTTCTTCCCGTAGCCTCTGCACTTCCATCTGCAGTCGCTTGCACTCCTCCATGATCTTCTTCACTTCTCCATCATCCAGCGAAGCACTGGCTGACTTGGGCAGGACAGAGTGCTCAGTCTTAACAGAGGCAGAGGAAGACACAGTTTTGATGATTTCACTCTCATGCTGTGGAGAGAGAGTGAAGATGGGGAGTGGTCGGTGGGATGAGAGTGGAAGAAAAAAAAGGAACGAGGGGACATGCAAAGACAAAGCATGGAGATTAAAGTGGAAACAAATCACAAAACAAAATAAATCACGAGATGGGTGATACAGTGATGTGTAGCTGATGAATACAAGACAAAAAAAAAATGCTGACAGAAGGAAAAAAAACTAAAAACTACTACTCCACTGAAACAGAAATTAAATGGTTTAGTCTGATTTTATTCTTTGAAGGGGACCTATTGTGCTTGTTTTCAGCTCCATACTGTTATTCATTGTTGCTGCTAGAGCTCGACATGATTTACAAATTGAAATATTCCTTATTCATCTTATACTTGGCCTTGGCACAGTCAAACAGTTGATCCAGTCTGAAACGAGCCCTTTTAGTTCCTCACCTTTTAACGCTGCACTCTGTTTTAGCCAACCTTCTTTTGATTGGCTGCCTCCTCTCAAACAGAAGGTTTGGGCAGCTTGGTGGGGTTCCCGTGCTTTCAGCCAGATTACTGCTTACAACTTTTCTGTCACAACAGGTCCCACTAAATACTCAGTCAGCATATAATCTGTTACTACAGACAGCTATTATTATGTACTTAAATCAATGAAGTACACAGTGGAACAACCGTTTGTGGAGCTCATTTGGGGTGTGAAAAAATGTGACTGTGAATGTTTAAAGTGATGTGGCAAATGTTGAAGTGAAGAGAAACACTTACAGTTTTGTCATTTTCTAGAGGCATCTCAAATGCACATCTCAACTTTGAATCCATCAGCTCTTCAGGCTTTGCCTCCTTCCACTGTTGACAAGAAAATGAAAAAGGGAACCTTTAGATTTTTCTTTTTTTTGTATCACAACTTCATTTTTCACTAATATCCATACTTAAAAGTAAATTCTCAACAAAAATGTCCAACTTTACATTTTCAGGCTTAGGGAGCTGCATAAAAATGTATACATTTGTCAAACAGTTTTAAAAAAAGCTTTTGCGGAATGAGACAAATACATTGAGTGAGCTACACTATTCAAGTGTTCAGCTGAAGATAGACTTTTGGAAGACACAGATGCCACTAACGCAACTAAACAAAACAAAACTCAGGGCCGAGAGGCAATGTAAGAAATTTAAACCCTTCAGATTCTCCAGTAATAAAGTACCCCCCCCCAAAAAAAGGAAAATAGTATGCTCAGGTACTCACAACTCCTTCCATGTCAGTCATGTCATATGGAGCCAGCATGGACTGCACCATGAATTTGTGTTTACTCTTTTCATTGGGGTCATAGTCAAAAGGCTGTAGCATAACTGTGGGCAAAAACAAAGACAGAATGAAGAAACCAGCATTTGCCAGTCTCATAAACCAATAGAACACAGAACACATTACATGTTGAAAATGGAAAAAAATGTACAATGTCAAGAAAAATATTAGCCATTTTGAATTTGAAGAAAATCGCTGAATTTGAAGAATTTGTAGCAACATGTCTCAAAAAAAGTTGGGACAGAGCCATGTTTACTGTGGTTTACCATTCCCTCTTTTTTTAACAACAGCCCATAAAAACCAGAGGAAATGGGACCAGTTGCTGGACTTTCAGGGGAGTAATAGTGTCCCATTCTTGTCTGTTATAAGCTTCTTGCTGTTTTTGGCTGGTAAAAGGTCTGGACTGTAGACAGGCTAGTTCAGCACTTGGACTCTTTTACTAGAAAGTTATGCTGTTATGATAGCTGCAGTATGCTGTGTTTTATTGTCTCGCTGAAATATTCAAGGCCTTCCTTGAAAAAGACGACCTCTAGATGAATATGTTGCTCTAAAGCTTGTATGTACCTTTCAGGACTTATTGTGTCTTTCAAGTAGTACAAGCTAGAGCAGGGTGATAAGACCAAAAATATTTATCACGATATACTAGGGCTGCTCGATTATGGCAAAAATGATAATCACGATTATTTTCACTGAAATTGAGATCTCGATTATTTGACGATATTTATTTAACCCTTTAAGACCTACCATAGAACCAAGTCCGCCAGAGCTTATATTATTATTATTATTAATTAATTTATTTATTTTTTTACATGCTGTAGTGCCATTTGTAGGAGCATTTCAAGTTGCTATACATCAATACAACTGTTATAGCCCATATTTTAATAATATGTATGCATTAAGTCCATAGTAACTACATAAATTGCAAAAAAGTGCAATAAACTACAAAAAAAATTGAAAATCGTTTTTGTTTGTTTTTTAACATACATTTCTACTTGGGGAAATTTAAGAGGCTTATCCCTCAAAAAGTTAAATACAAAAGTTGCAAAAAATAGTTTACAACAACAGGAAATTTATTTTGAGTGTCTTCATAGTTTTATTTTGGAGATACAGCAATTTTTATATATTGCAGGAAAAACAAAAAACAATCCTATGATGCAAATTTGCAAAGAAAACAGCATGTGCATCAAAATAAACTATTTCCAGCAGTGCAATTCGAGTTCTAAGCATCCCAGAAACTATTCAGAAAAGTATAGAGTCAAACATGACTTATAAAAAAACCAGTATAGGCTTTTAAGGCCTACAAGTAAAAAATTACATTTTCCGCGAAAATGATGTCACTTCCGGTTTCGGACAGGAAATGGCGGACATGCGATAGTTCGCGTTGACGTCTTTTTCAATGTGGGAAGTGTTACGAACAGCTGATCGGATCGGCAAAGCCTGTTTCTGGAATATTATGTTTTTGTTCCCGCAAGTGCTTTTTATGCAATTTTTGCAAAGCTATATGTGGAAGGAAACTGTGACCTAGGACAAGCTGATGACATAAGATGCAAGTACAAGTCCTCCGGTTTCATATGCAAAACAAATTATTGCGTTAGCTTACGCGGTTCTACAGGAATTTAAAGGGTTAACAATAACAATGTATTGAATAATGACTTTAAAAAATATAAAATAGTGTGCAAATACTGATAACAGTGCAAATGTTTGCAATATAAAAAAAATTAATGAAAAATGTAAACATCTATGTTTAGTGAACTTTGCATTGTTGCTCTGTGGTGCAGCTATGACACCGTAGCAAAGTTTACACACTTTGTCTACTTGATCCACGTCTGACTCCGCAAATCCATAATGTTTCCACACCACTGAAGTTTTTTTTACCTCTCTTTTCAACCAACGGCAGTCACTCTCCTCTCCAAATAAATGCTGCTTAGCTTTCCGAGCTTTCCTCGGGTCCTCTTAATTGTTGTGATGCGTGTTCGAAATGCAGAGAGGTGCGCTCGATTTGCCAAACGGAGCAGCGCGAGAGTAAAGCACGAGGGAGGGGCTAATAATCGGCTCAGTCATTTTTAATGATCGTTGAAAGCCCAGATCGTAATCGTGATTAAAATTCGATTAATTGAGCAGCCCTACGATATACATTTGAAAATATGCGATAATGATATAACTGACGATATAATTGACACTAGACAAAATACTTTACAACTCCACAACTTAATAATGCAAAAAAAAAATAAAAAATCCCATCAATGTATTTTCACTTAAAGCAGCTGTTTTTTTGCATTTAAGTTATATAAAAATTGCAAATTCTTTGCTGACAGTTTAACCAAAAGGCATTTCCAGTGGAAATTGGCCGACATATCCTCAGCATAACCATGCATAATATCCAGAAAACTTAAAAAGAGGTTATACACACACACAATACGGTAATATTATGTTGGAGCACAGTACGTATCACTCCGCGAGGCTCCTGCCTACGGTAGCCATAATGCTCCGACAATCCATCAAGCAGTGCGGCTTCGTAGCTTAGCAAAGTCGTACTAAAACATTTGACAGATTTTCGAGCGCCGTGTAGCACACAAAATCATTTCGAGGTGAGTAAACACAACCCGAATTCATACATACGGCACACGGGATTATAAGGGGCACTCTCGATTTTCAGAAAAATCAAAGGATTGATTTTAAGTGTGCCGTATTTTCCAAAAAACACGGTAATAACGATGGTCCGCTAGCATGCTCTACCAAAAATAGTGCTTTGTTGTGTATCTGATGGACGAAAGTTAAACCAGTTCCACACCACTGAAGTTGCAGCATTTTTCCAAACCAATTCTGGTTCATCCGTTTCATTCAATGATCCGCTTTCACCCTTCTCATTCTCTGTCGCCGCCGGGCTTTTCCCGCCATATGCGTGTGAAAACAAAGGCACTGCGCATGCGTGTTTTACCCATATTCTATCGGGAGATTTCATTTTCTTATCGTTGCCCAACATTATACCGGTATTACCGTGAACTGTATAATATGGCACAGCCCTAGTACAAGCTTCCAATTTCATAGGGACAAATACACCCCATATACCAGTAGAGCCTTATATAAGCACTTTTTGCTTTAGTTCAAAGGACGTGATGTCTTTAAAAAAAAAAAAAAAAAAAAAAGATTTATGTGTTGCTGCCATAAAATTCGAACTGAACTCATCTTATTCATGAGGTAGTAAAATGTCTCATGTCTAAACATTTGACACTTTTCCATCTTATGCTGTGGATAAAATGTTTTCAAAAATTTAAACTTTGAGTAAATTATACCACCCTCCAAAAAAAGAAGAAACAAAAATGAAAGAAAAAAAGAAAATGATGCAGGAGACAGAAACCACTTTAGTTGTCAGAAACAAGTCTTTTTTTTTAAAATTTAAATATAATAGTTATGTGCAGATTAGACAGATTATTGGGAAAGTCATAAGGAGGCATGTGTGTAAAATGTCTCCAAGCATGATGTAATTATAAACTCAGGTAGTGACTGCAGTATCCATTACAGGTAGTGCAGGCGCGACCCTTTATTTGCGTGCTGCAACACAATACATGGTTGCTGCTAGTTCAGCACTACGGTTCCATATCTGACTCTGTTAAATGTAAGTATATTACACTTTATCTAGCACTTAAATTATGACAACTCAATATAGTTTTACTTCTATTAAGCCCAATAAGCTAACATTAATTACAGAGTTAGGCAAAAATGGATCAGTATAAGCCTTTGAACTTATACATTAGGTTCACAGCTTTACCAACTTTTCTGGATGGCAAAAAGATGCAAAGATCCTTACCAGAAACATTTATGGAGGTTCCAGCGTCAATGATGCCACTGTTTGGGCGCACACAGTATCTGCGAGGTGCGGTCGTTTTGACTTTGAAACACACATTTCTGTCTGTGGGGTTGGTCAGCTTCAGGGTGGCGGTGACAACATCTGTAAATGGGCCTGAGGATGAGAAAGAAAGAAATGCAGTGACTTGAGTGTGCGTGCAAGCATGTGGGTGAATTTACACGTCTCGTAGTTTGGGTATAGATGCAGCATTTGTTTGTTACTTGGGCTCCTAAGAAGAAAGAAAACAGGGTGGGTGCACAAAGATTCTCCCAGGTAAAAGTGCAAATATACACAATGTAAAAATCCATTTCTGCAAACATCAATATCAGAGCAGATTTTTTTTTAGCGGTTTTACAGAGCCTGCCACAAACAGAGCAAATTAAACATTAAAACAGTGGTGAGATCAGCAAAGTGTGCACGTGTTTATAATTCATACCACGCCCTCAGCCAAACGTTGGATGCTGCAGAAAAATTACTAGATGGGTGTCTTAAGTGCTAATGTTTTCCTTTTGTCTCTGTAGCAATTAGGTCTCTCACACGTTTCTTGACAGCTTAAGCATGGTTTTGGAAACTGATGTTGATGCAAGTGTGCATCAGTAACAGAGTGGGTGTATGGATCTTCTCCAAAGCCCTGCATCAATCAATCAGTGAACAGCCCACTTCAAACTGATACCACCACCCTAGGCCCTCACTTGACCCATTTCTGCAGCAAAAATGACACACCAAGGTAATTATCCAAGAAAATAATCATTACCGCTGGCACTGCAGCTCAGTCCGTAATTTCATAATCATTGTGCTTGGATACAGAAAAGCTGTAAAGGAATTCGGGTTGCACAGTGGGAGAAAACGCCAAATCTCTTGCCGGCTAGCTTATAATATTGTGAAATAGCATGGTAATAAGGATAAGCAATGACACCCTGATCGTGGAAAATGCTAGAATAGGGAATTCTTTGCAGTCGGGCAGTAGAAACGACACTGAAGGGGAAGTTAACTGAACCATTAGATCAAATCGAGGTGTTTCCAATGCTGTCAGAGTATAAAAGAGAACGTATGACAAGCAAATGAGAGAATTAGAGAAACGGTGCGGCGGGCCTGCCCTGACGCTGCAATGACAGCTAGCAGTTTGCCTTGTTGCTAGTGAGATTAGCTGGATGCTACTCCAGCGAGCTAGTTAGCACCGTCGCACAGTGTCGTTTCACCTGTCACCGCACAACTGTCGTACACACAATGTAGACTACAACTAACAGCTATATCCCTCACGTTTTACCACAGCATATACAACGAATGGCACATTCAACTACTCAGTAGTGCAGAAATCGAAATACTGGCTCTCATTTACAACGTCTCCTGTGTTAGCTACCTAAGCTCGGCCCTGCCCTCCGCTTCTTCGGTTACCTCTGAATTTCAGTTCGTGTTGTGGCTCCAGCAACAGGACTTGTTCTGGTCTGGCCATGTCCCAGGGCTTCTTCCTGTCGTGACGGCGAGGACAACAATATTTTTTTATCGCAGTTGGCCCGCAGAGGTGAAGCAAGCTGGCTCCCGAAGAAACAACCCGGCCGCCCTCGGTTTTTCTACGGGAGGGTAAATAAAGAGGGGGGATTTATACACGTACAAACACACACCGCCACTCGAACTGACAGGCTGACTGACTGCCACCGACAGCTGCTGGAGGCTAAAAGGTGCTACTGCTAACTTTACTAGCAGCGGAGACGAGGAAGGAAAAGGCTACGTCACGCTGTGGGCGGGACTAGCAGGTGACGTGAGCTGGTTTTTGTTAGTGCTGTCAAAGAAAGTCCAACGTTTAACAGCTCAGGACTGAGATAAGACAGCACTATGAACACTTCAGCCACAATAAAGATTTTACATTAAGGCCTAAAGCACTGCTACACATTCCTTAAAATGTTATGTTTTAATCTTATATAGTTTTAATAGTGAAAAATACAAACCATACCAGTATATGGAAGAAATTTCAGATCCTTTTTGCCATAGACCTTTAAAGAGTCCTCTTCTGGTTGCTCCCAGTAGGGGCAACCACAGCAGATCATCTGTCTTCATCTCGCTGTCTCCCTTGAATTCTTTCTCACACCAGCCATCTGCATTTCCTCCTTCACTTCATCCATGAATCTTCTCTGTGGTCTTCCTCTTTTCCTCCTGCCTGGTAGCTCCATATTCAGCATCCTTTGCATTAATACATATTTATACCTTCTCTGCACATATCTAAACCATCTCAACTTGCCTCTCATTAGTGTCATATCTTCAAACCATGCAGTATAACAAGTCTCACAGCCACCTTTGAAAATAATGCCAACCAAATTCCTCCAATAGGTCTGCATAACCCCTCACCATAGGTAGACTTTGAATTAGGTAACACCAATTAATTCAGCCAGATTTGACAACCCACAGGAAAAATATGGAGAGGCTGGTCTGTGTTTTTCTTGGCTTGGTTTTTTTCCCCCTCCACATTTGTGTCCTGTTTTTCCAAATAAAGTTCTTGCTGAGGGCCCCAGTTAGACTTATTCCATCTCCTATTTTATATCTGTATCTGAATGGACTTAATTTAGCTCAAATTCAGATCCATCAGATATGAGTTTTCCCTTGCTGTGATTTTCTACCAATTTCCAAGAGAGTCCTGAAAAAAAAAAAAAAAAAAAAAAAAAAGAAAAGAAGCAAACTCTGCTAATGTCAAAGCCTAAAATTAATAAAAAGAAATTTTCACTAAGTAAAATGTTGAGTTTTTGGATACGGAGAGCTGGAGAACACCTTTTTTAAAAAAAAAAAAAGAGTACAAACAACAAACATGTATTAGAAAAGTCTTGTGCATTGCTTCCATACACACCGCTTCAAAACACACCTGGTAAGTTCTGAAAATATGGAATCAACATGTCAAGTTTTTAAGTTTAGGTGCTTAATGATTAAAAAAATATATAGTTTTTAAATTATCAGGGCACTCGTTAGGAGGCTGCAATATTTCCTTTTTGACTAAGACCATGGAAACTGAGCTGAGTAGGCTTGGGAGTTACTTAATCCAGAATAAAACTAGGTAATTTTACCTTTAGATACTCACATCGGTGATACATGCAGGAAAATCATTTACACCAGGAGTGTCAAACATAAGGCCAGGGGACCAGAATCTGCTCAGCAAAGACTCCAACCTGGCCTGCTGGAAGTCTTTGAAAATTGTGCAGGAGGGCATCAATCCTGCACTTAAATGTATTCTCAGAAATTTTCTTTTTCCTACCGAAGACTACCTCTTCCACAGCCACACTCTAAGTAATAGATAAGTGCCAAAGTTAAGAGGTTGTCGGAATTAAAAAAAAATAAAAATCAATGTGTCCACAGTCAAATAATAAAAACGGAAAGTTTTTAACTGAATTTTCTATTTCATAATTACAGGCCCGTCTAGGCAATGAGCTACCAGAACTTTGTAATTTTACACATTTGAGTCCGAAGAGTCATGTTGACACATTTCTTTATCACGTATAAGATATCTCAAGCAGTAAATATGCATTTAAGTTATTTTTACGGGCTAAAAGATTCTCTCAAGTACAGCCCTTTTAAGATCAAAGTGGGCGCACAGTTGGCGACCCATTGTGCTTTTCTACTTGTGCTACATCCTTTCATATTCTTTTCTTCCTGCCAGTCACTCTTTGAGATCATTATATTACACATGTACTTTGAGTAGCAGTAGCAATAAATGAATAAAGAGAAAAAAAAAAAACAAAAAAAAAAAACAAAAAAAACAAGGAGCTAAAGAATTTATAGAGCTAAACTTGAAATAACAAATATGTTTGATACAACAGTGCATTCAGCTCATACTTCTGATTGTAAAAGCTGCAAGACAAGGCATCTCTAATTTTTTTTGCTGCGGTGGGGGGGGAAGGAGAAGGGGGTGGGAATAAATAAATAAATAAATATCAGCACTGTTAAAGATTAAGTGATTTGGTCCGATACGTTACCGATTTTCACGAGTGTAGATCAGTTTTTTGGTTGGGAGCTAGAGACACAGGTAGATGTGCAAAAAGTTCACTGCCATGAGGATTGTTGTTTTGCGAAGCACAACAGTCATAAGAATCTATAAGCTTGGATGCACTTTTGTCTAATAGTGTTGCTGATTTCTATCCCCTGAGTTGCGTAGAGTGTAATGACAAAAACATGACAAAGCAGTTGCTGTTTGCACCAAAAAAAAAAAAAAAAAAAAAAAAAAAAAAAAAAAAAAAAAAAAAAAAA